>NC_047651.1:19902887-20202887 GCF_902201215.1 Prunus dulcis | reverse complement strand
CTGAAAGACAACCCCAGCAATCTAATAAACATCCCAGTACATTAAAAGCTATTTTCAAAATCACTGATGCTATATGGTCACAAAGTACGGTTGTCTACAGTGCCACGTTCGTCATCGTTACAAGTGTTGTGTCCCACCTGCGGTGCATTGTGCAGCAAAACTCGCAGGTGGCATGCCAATTTGTAAAGAAAAAACTAAAATTTCAAAACTTCTACATTATACCATATTCAGACTATTTTTGTAAATCTATTACATTAAAGATTGAAACTAAGCTCAATAATCTACATTAATGCCGAAAATTCGACATGAAAGATATCTATAAAATTGTAAACTATGATATCAAAGATGTAGACTTGATTCCACACCCAGAAAATTTTCCAATTTCCGCAGATTGGGTACAATTTTCTACAATAATGAGTCCAATCCAAGAGTGTAAGCAATACAGAAAATATATACCTTTAACGTCAAGAAAACCTTAACAATGTGAGAGGACAAGTCAATCTGCAAAGAACATAGATTGATCAAACATAAATGCATATAAATCATAACGATGAAGATAATTTGAGCGCTGGTGAAGCGGAAATGAAAGGGAAGTCTTACTCTGCGCTCAGCGTTGAGGATCTGGAGATCCTGAAGGAAAGAGGAGTAAGCAAGCAGTGAGAGATGGGACAAGATCCAGAAAGCTACTATTACTCGACCCAAGCTTCGCAAAGCGTCCATGGCTTCCAGTGAGAGAGTGCCTTGACTCTCCTGCGACGACTGGGGCAGTGTATACTGGAAAGGCTTGAGCTGGGCTCACTCTTTAGAGGTGCTCAAGCTTTGACCATTCAGGAATGGAGGATCATGGTTTTTGGGCTTTGTTTGTGTGGGCTTGTTCAGGTCTCAACTTATTCATTTTTAAATAAGTCCATTGCTTATATGAGAGAGGCCTATTTGGCAATCCGTTCTCCCAATAAAGAACTTATAAGCGGTTTCGACCAAAGAGGAAAAACAAAAAACTTATAAGAGGAAGTGTTTGACAAGGAGCTCGTCCCTAACTAATTTGGCTAAAAAGAAGGAAAATTCTCCTTCAGCAGATTCCCTACTTGGCTCTTTATTTTGGAGAATCAACTTTTGGCTCTCTACATGTAGAGAGGAGGAGAGAGAATTTGGCTAGGAGGAGAGAGAAAAAGGGAGAGAGAGAGAGACATTTGGCAGGTTGGTGGGGTTGGATTCTACTTTTTTTAATAAATATATTGGATTTGCAAGAGAAAGAGGAGGAAAGAGAAAGAGAAAATAATAATAAAATATTTCAAATTAGCCAAAATAGAGAACATTGTTGGAGGAAACACCTTTTAAGTGGTTTGCTATAATAACTTTCTAGCTATTTTAACTAGAATTTGGCTAAAGTTTGGGGACTCTTCTGGAGACGCTTAGCTCAAGTGCTTAAAAATATTTATTTATTCATATATCCAATATCCTACATGTTTCATGTGTATTGAATAATACATCACCCATATGATGTACCTGAAACATACAAAAATTTATCGATGTCTTAGGTTCAATTTCCCGCACCCAAAATCATTTAAGTGAAAGTGCTTGCTATAGAAGCACTATCAAACAAGTTGTTTGACGAAACTTTAGAGTTGATCAATAATTTATTTATTTATTTTTTTGAACCACCAATATTTCTTTTCTTTTTCTATAGGTATGGTTGAAAAGCTAGCTTGTTAGACAATTTTTAGGAACTCCATGTGTCATGTAGTGGTATAGTCAAACAAAAATACGATGCAAATTGGTAAGGAATGGATATTAGGTTCAATTTTATTGTGAAAAGAAAAAGGACACGTTTGGTGTGCAATTGGTTGTATATAATTATGTGTATATGTTGAGGTTATAGTCATTAAAGGAAGGCCTGCAAATCATAGGTGGGGTGCTATAGTCTCTAGCAATCGTGTGACTATTTCGTAACTACAATTGGTGATAAATAAATAAAATTTTATTTCCATCAATAAGATACGAAAAAAGACAAGTTAGTTGGATTTTTATCTTTATTTCGTTTCTCCTATTTTATATGAACCAATACTTATCGATAAGAGAAATTTTTAAGTGTCTAGTTGTATACAATTATATATTATGGTGACGTCGTAATCACCGAAAAAAGCTTTCAAATCAAGTGGAGTGCTATCATGTGTGTGGCTATTTCCATCAATAAGATTAGAATTAGATCCAAACAAATAAAAATTATACTTTTGCAATGGTAGAATAAAAGAAAATGCTTCTATGCTAAGTAGGGGCAGATTTTGGAAACACAACTATTGGAGGATCCAAATTGAGGAATTCATTAACCATCCTTTCCATAAAGTCAAAATCTATTTTCTCTGTTGAGAGATAGGAAGAGTCAAATCCCATCCCATGCAAATTTTATAACTTTTGCAAGACAAAGAAAGGTCTTATTGTCACGTTCCATGCTGTCCGCCATAATCGGGCCCTTCTAAGAATGGATAGCCATATATCTTTTACAAAGTACACTGTACATACGGAGAATTTGAAGCAGTCTGGCCAAAATATTTTAATGAGAGTTTCATTAAAGTCGAATATTATATAGTACTCATCCAACGTTGGAAGTTACGAAAAATAAATTAAGAAAAAAAATATAGGTTATGTTTCTAGAGAGTGATGCACGAAACACTGCCTCTGCCTTTTCCCCGTAACAGCAGGAACTGAATTCTCTTAGATCCTCCCCCTTGGACTCGGGACCTTCTCCAACCTGCCCTGTACCCCAAAAGCTCAAAAGATTTTAGAGAGAGAGAGAGAACCCATTTTCAGCACTGCCTTTGAATGATATATATGTCTCTCTGGTGGAGCTGTTTTGAATGATATTGGAGGACAGACTGAAGAGTGTTTAGATATGGCGTGCGTGAAGTTGGGATCTAAATCTGAAGTCTTTCACCTTGATGGCCAAACTTGGTATGTTGTTTTGATGCTGGCTTTTCTTTTCTGTTTACATTGAGAATTTAGAATGTTGGGTTTGCCATAACACTTGGGAATGGCATAATGGGTTGGTTTCAATTGTATTTTTAGATTCTGCGATTTCTGGGTTTTAATTTTTCTTGTTTAGGTTCTTTAGAGAATTACTCAATTGGGTTCTGTCCTTTTTGTTGACGTTCTTACATGGTTTAAATCATAACAAGAAAAGGAGATAGTTTTCGGAGAATATAACAGATGAGTAGAATCCATATTTGGTTGATTCTTGCTATGAGACCAATGAGAAAACAGAGAAACTTTATCTTGTGAGACAACTTGCTTGGTGTCTTGATCGATGTCAACGTTTACACATATTCCTTGTTGCTTCCTTACAACGAATTAATAAGTGCAGTGTATCAGTTACGCTTTTGTTAATCAGTTCTACCTCTATGCCCTTCTTCTTCTTCTTTTGTTGAACAATTAATGTTCTCTTTGGCAGGCTTTGCTCAACTGGACTTCCCAGTGACATTGTCGTTGAAGTCGGAGAAACATCTTTCCATCTCCACAAGGTGAATTTTACTGGGTGAATTCTACAATATATATGTAGGATATTATCATTTGAAAGGCAATGCTTTCATACCTCACACTGATGACTTATTGGCTTGAATCTGAGGCACACAAACAAAATACTTCTCCTCAGCCTTTTGTTTTTGTTTGATAAAAAATACTTAGGATGTTAACCCCATTTCTACATATGCAGCTCTGTGTTTATTTCTGCACACTGATTTGTTAATGACATTCTCTCCTCATCTGCCGTATATTCTCATACACTGTATTTTGTTTCCACCTTTTCTACATCCACCAGTTTCCTTTGCTGTCTAGAAGTGGATTGCTAGAGAATGTTATTGGAGAAGTTTCTAGCGAGGATGAGCAGGAATGTATTGTGCAACTGCATGACATTCCTGGTGGAGCCAAATCATTCTTGCTGGTAGCCAAATTTTGTTATGGTGTGAGAATAGAACTCCATGCGTCAAATGTAGTTAGTTTGAAGTGTGCGGCTGAGTATCTTCGTATGGGAGAAGACTATGGAGAGGGAAATCTCATAACAAAAGCAGAGGATTTCCTAAACGAAATCTTTAGCAATTGGAGTGATTCCATTAAAGCACTTGAAACCTGCGAAGAGGTATTGCCTCATGCCGAAGAGCTTCATCTTGTTTCAAGATGCATCAATTCATTGGCAATGAAAGCTAGTGCTGATCCAGGTTTATTCAGTTGGCCTGTGTCGGGAAAGGATGCAACAGAGAGCTCAGAAGGCGTGGCGTTTTGGAATGGAATATGCACAACAGCCAAGCCACATCCAGTCAGTGAGGATTGGTGGTATGAAGATGTCTGCTCCCTAAAGTTTCCTCTTTATAAAAGACTGATTCTGGCCGTTGAATCAGGGAGCATGAAGCCAGAGAGGATTGCTGGCTCCATCATGCACTATGCAAAGAGGCATCTTTCCTTGTTGGGTAGGCAATCGAGTTTTCGAAATGGAAACCATGCTGCCTCTTTATCAACTGTTTCTGCTCCATCTAATCCAGACCAAAGGAATCTCCTTGAAGAGATAGTGGAATTACTTCCTGATCAGAAGGGTGTCACACCAACCAACTTCCTGCTTAGGCTTCTGCGGACATCTATGATTTTGCAAGCTAGCACATCGTGTCGAGAGAATTTGGAGAGACAGGTTGGGGCCCAATTGGATCAAGCAGCTCTTGAAGATCTCTTGATACCAAACATGGGGTACTCAGTGGAGACCCTCTATGATACTGACTGCGTTCAACGGATTCTTGATCACTTCATGCTTATGGACCGCGATTCGATTGAGTGTACTTCGAGCTGCATAGTGGATGAGGGCCAGTTGATGGGTGCATCTCATTCACTGACCCCAATGACCATGGTAGCTAACCTGGTGGATGGCTATCTTGCAGAGGTAGCGCCTGATGTTAACTTGAAGTTGCAAAAATTTCAGTCTCTAGCTGCTGTTATCCCTGAATATGCCAGACCATTAGAAGATGGAATTTACCGTGCTATCGATATATACCTCAAGGTACGTAGATCTTTACTCTTATTTATGATCATGGTTATGAAAATCTGGTTGAAGGACTTGCTCTACAACTTCCAATGCTTGTTATAACATCTTCTACTTGCTAATCTTGATAGTTTTTAGTGCTTTGGGACTGTTTAAATTTTTTGTAAATTTCTAAATCAAAACAAGGCATTGAGGCCTGCACACAGCATAAGAAAGCAAATCTGCAATGCTTTTGGGAAATTGTTGCAGCCATTAGAATATGTTAATATTTCCATTACTTCTTAAGCTAACTTACTTGTTTCTCAAGCTCAGGCCCATCCCTGGCTAACAGACTCCGAGAGGGAACAAGTCTGCAGGCTCATGAACTGCCAGAAGCTCTCACTGGAAGCCAGCACACATGCAGCCCAGAATGAGAGGCTACCACTCCGTGTCATTGTCCAAGTTCTGTTCTTTGAACAACTTCGGCTGCGCACATCAGTTGCCAGTTGGTTCTTTGTATCTGACAACCTTGAGAACTCACAAAACCAGAGTGGGAATCTTGTGCTTGGTCGAAACGAGGCATCTGCTCACGCTGGCACCGCGCGGCGTGATCATACTGTGACCGTTGATGACATGAGGGAACGAGTTTCCGAGCTAGAGAAGGAGTGTTTGAGCATGAAACAAGAGATGGAGAAACTGGTGAAGACAAAGGGGAGCTGGAACACATTCTTGAAAAGGTTTGGTTTGAGACTCAAGTCAAAATCTGATGCCAAAAAAGCATCCAAGCCCCGCAGTGATTCCAAAGAAGCACCTACATCTATAGCACCACCACTTATGAAAGGAAAACAAGATTTTGAAAATAATGAATTAAGAGAATGAATTTTCAAAATACTAAAATGAAAATGAAACTTTTTTTTTTTTTTCCAGTCTAGTTAGTGTTGTTAATGATCTAGGCTGTGGCTTGTAATTATATTTTAGACGTCAGATACTGTATTCCATGAAACTTTCTCTTTATCTTCCTCAATTCTATTCTATGTTCAAAGAATATTGGGAATAATCAAATGCAGAATTCAAGGGAAAATCACTGGATCCTTGGTTGTATTATCAAACATTCTCAAACACGAAGACCCATTGGAAAACAATTTGTGAATGTATTGATTTAAGAAATCAACACTTCAACTTTGCTTCTACATTTTTTGTTTTGTTTTGATAAATTCACCTTTAACTTGCTTCCATGACTGGTTCAAGTTCCATCTAATGAAAATTCATCACACAATCGTAAATTTGTATAATTATTATTTATATTTATATGTTATAATTTATTAATCTAAAAAAGGAATATAGAAAATGACCAGTTTGGTCATGCAATTTGCAAGTTTTTTCAATTAGGTCCTCATAAAATTAAAAGCATACCATAGTTAGGCACAATATCATGAGAGGACGTTCAAGCCGACACACAGAGATTTTTAAGTGATGCCAGTTGTATGTAATCATGTGTTTATCTTTCTTCTCACATGACAACTCATACACTAATTTGGACAATAGCGTAAGGACATTCAAGCCTATATAGTGGTTGCGGCTGCTTGGCACTTAGGATCGAAATTCCAGAATTTCTTTCCTCCCAATGTAACCAAAAAGAGATAGACACGTGATTGTAAATAATTGGTCACATAACATATTTTCTCTTACACATGAACTTGATTGGGAAATTAGCCGAGCACATAAACTTGATAGAAAGAAAAAATAAAATTATATCACTACCAATTAAGCAGAAGAGCACATGAGAACGTTTAAGTCTAATCACAAGAATTTGATTGAAAAATTTAAAACAATAGTGATACAAATGAGAAAAAACATACACACAGAAATTACAGGACCTGAAAGGACCAGACCTAAATTCTACTTTGGAATATGTATCGAACCCTGTGCGTGTCCAACACCTGGCAGGTGTCGAGCATGAATGACCAAAATACCCTTCTTGCCATAACCCTAAAAACTGCTTAGGGTTTGATTTCTACCGGAAAACCAGCAGAGTCTCCCTTGAAAAAGGCTCAAAACCCAGAAATCTACATGCACAGCAAACTCAACTATTTCTCAAGCGTTCAGCAGCACAAGGTACTTTACCAACATAAGAAGGTCAGCAATTTCAACTTGACAAAATTGAACATAACAAAACTAAATCATAAACTTGCAGCTGCACCAAGTTAGCCTAGGTTGCCTACATACCCTTACGAAGAGATCAAGTCACATGTAGTTTTTTCTACCATAACACCTATTAATCTTCGTTGCTCATTTGCAAAACTTTCATATCGATGTCCTCTATCTAACCCACCTATTTTCCCAGCTCAAAAAACCCAAAGAAATTAAACTGGAACGACTGGAAGTTTCGATGATTTTTGAAGTTTCCGACGACTCCGACCGCCATTTTTGTCGAGTGAGGTATGAAACTTCATCTACTTTTTGTGCTTTATTCGTTTATGTAAGTATTTTAGAGCGAATGTGAGGTTTTTAGATCGTTCAATATACCTATTTTTAACTAACACTTTCAGCTTCGATCTGGCTAGTTCAGGTAAGTTTTTGGAGGTGGTCCAAGAACAAAAAGTGTTCCCTTATTTGTGCTTGAACTATTGGTCTAGGTATTGTGGGGGTGTTTCGAGAAATTTCCGTCGTCGAAAATTTCTCGACACCCACGTGCTGCTGCGACGGGTGGTAGCGCGTGGGCCACTGTGTGGCAATCCATTACATTCTAAATTTTTTCCCTTGTCGTCCTGAGCACGACGTTATGCTCGGATTTGGAATTGGTTATCTTCCTAAATAAATCACACTTAGTTTTTTTTTTGGGCATATAATTATTTAATGAAAACTAGCCTCTCCGCATGCACTCTCGTGCCTGTGAGAGGCTTTTTTATTTATAAAAAAATAAATTTATTTTAAAATTAAAAAATATAATAGGTAGTTGTGTTCCAGAAAAATAGAATTTATTATCTGATTTTTCTTTTTTTTTTAATTTTTTTAATATGAAAAAATGTGAATTTACTATATTATCCTCCTTTAATTAATAATTTCAATGTTTGCATTAACCAATGTCATTTTCTGATATTTTAAATATTTTACCATTATCTACCTTTTGCTTTATATATATAGATTTTGTCTTCTTTCCAAAATTAGAAGATGAGTTCGAATATTCCATATCCCCTTATAGAAAAAATACATTTTTTAATTGTTTAATTAAAAATAAATAAAAATCACAGGACTAAATGGGTAATTTTACTAAAAAGAACGAGTATTTATATTTTTTGGACCCAGCTGCCGTCAACTATAAACTTTACTCTTTCGAGTAAAAGAACCCTAAACAGAGACACGGAGGCATCGATTTCCTCTTCAATCGAATCCTCCAGAACCAATTGCCAAATCAAATCCGTCTGAATCAGAAAAAGACCCAAAATCCACCATGGACAAGCTCCTCAATCTCAATTCCAAGCGCCAGAGAGATCGAAAATGGGAGGACCTAGACCCAGACTGTTTGGCCAACGTCTTCGTCAAAGTCGGAATTGAGTCTCTGCTCTTGTTCGTCCCCTTCGTCTGCAAGTCCTGGTACAGAGCGAGCCAGAACCCCGTGTGCTGGGAACGCCTCGTCTTCCCAGACAGCGAAGAAGAAGCTACAGACGATCCATGGAGTCTCGACGACAATGTCGCCAATCTTCCATGGACCTACGCCAACCGCATCGAAGGCCAGTCCTTCGATTACTTCGTGAGGAGATTCGCGCGCGAGTTTCAAATCGACTGGAGCCGTTTCTCAATCCCCAGCTTCATCAAAATGGTCATCAATCGCAGCGGCGGCAACGCCAAGTTTCTGAAAATCCCCGGGATTTGCAGCCACTACGTGAACGCCATTGAAAAAATACTGGAACACATCAGCAAGAACTGTAAGGGCTTCGTTGGGCTGCACGTGGCCTACGCCACGATTGGCACGAGCGAGGCCTCTGCGATCGTGAAATTTGTGCCCAATTTGAAGTACATGTGCTTCAGGAAGTCGTGCCTGGAGAAGAACGATCTTGTGATGTTGCTGAAGGAGTGCAGAGAGCTTGTGCTTCTGGATGTGAGGGAGTGCGAGGGTTTTGACGAACGTGATGAGGAGATTTTGAAGCTGGCTTCTCATATCTCTAAGTTTAGGTGTAAGGGTTCCAAAACGCACGTTTTGAGGGACGATGATTTGGCGGTTGAAGATCTTGAAATAATTGAGATTGATGAGTGAGGAGGAAAGGCAGAGGAGGAGGTTTATTTTGATGGTGAACTTTGTGTATTGTGAATCTAATGATGCAAAGAAATGTAATAGAATTCTACAGACCAAAAATGAATAAATAAATAAAACTGCACTTGTTATGTTGAATTTGCTAGTTTTATTTTATATTTGAATGTAGTATGTCGATATCAAGAAGAAAGAAAAGGACTTGCCTTTGGATACAAACTTGTGTCCATTCCCAAAAGTATTAAAAAGGGGCTTGTAGTGAATTCTACACGTGAAAATTGGTACGAAAAAGTGTACTATGTGATTGAGCCGGCCGTCTGAACCAAGTCAAATCAAACCGAAACTAAATCAAACCGAATCAGTTCATTTATTTAAATGTTCTTAACTGTAATGGTATATGACATTTTTGTCTTGGTTGTGATCTTTATTGGCCTGTCTCATTTTCCCGCGTAATATCGGCCCTTTAATTGGGAAAATTAAAATCCCTAATTCATCGTTTCTACTTATGTATGCTCTTATATAAATTTCTCTAAAATATTGTTTAATTTATCATTTTGATATATGTAATAGTGTTCTTTGATAAATTGCTTGTTTGAGGTCTAAATCGAATTAATTCAAAATGTTTCAATTTCAACCCAAACCGAAAAGAAAATAATAGGGCGGGCAGTTGGCCCGGAAAGTAAATTAGGCGGGCTGAGTTGCGGGGCTGGGCCCATTTGCTGAATCTAACCAGATAAAATATCTCTTTGCAAAGAAGCGAAGCTAATAATTCCTTCTGTAGCTCTGTTGCTCACATAAGATAAAGCGTTCATCGTCACTGTAAGCACCCTTAGCTCCTCTCTCTTTATATACTGCCTCGTTCGTCTTCTTCAAGCCGTTTCGAAATGTAATTTGTGTTTGTATGCATTTTGTGCTTGTATTTGTTTATTTTCTGTATGTCAAATTTGTCTGCGGAAGAAGATAAAAAGATTTCAGCTTTTTGAGCTTTTTCGTTCATAAGTAGTTTGATGAAATGCCTAGCTGAAATTTTCGGCCAGACTTCCTTTAACATAAGTGAACTTAATGTTGTGTGGACTCCTGCAGTCCCCAATAGCTCATTTTCCTTTTGGTCTGAACTATCTCCAACTTTCTCGCAGACATGGTTGCCCTTATTCACTGGCAGCGTTTCCTCTCTAATTTACTTAATTAATCAGTGTAAGTGGCGCCTGAGAGTTTCTGATATCAAGCCTTTCACACTATGCCCCGTACCCTTTTGTAGTTAGTAGAAGTTTGGACAAATTCTAAAACTATAATGTCATTTGTAGTCACCTCCTCTTATTTTAGCAGCCATAGGGTTTCTAAATTAAGAACTTGCCAAAATACTTTGACAACTCCATGTTTTCCTTTTGTTCGTTGCAAAAATCCATTTTGCCTTGCTGAAAATATCCTTACAACTTTGACTAGAAAACCAAATGGTATTTTAAGGTCTACTGTAACGAATTGCACAAAACCAAATTATCAGTCCTTCACCAGAGAAGACGCAGTTTTTCTTGATTTGGGTGATGAAGACGAAACAGGGTCACCCTGGGAAGGGGCAGTTATTTACAAGAGAAACACTTCCATATCACATGTTGAGTATTGCACAACGTTAGAGAGGCTTGGATTGGGGAACCTTTCAACAGAGGTCTCGAAATCTAAGGCTTCAGTGATGGGATTACGAGTCACCAAAGCTGTGAAGGATTATCCACAGGGTACACCAGTTCAGATTTCCATTGACATAACAAGGAAGAAGCAAAAGTTGAGGCTTGATGGCATCATTAAAACTGTTATCGCACTGACTTGCAGCAGGTATTCCAGTTGCTTATTTGATTGATGTCTGGAATGCCATCGATGTATAAATCTTTTTCCTCTTAATTTATTTTATTGGTGCTTCCACTTTATGTAGGATCTTTTCTGTATGAGTCTTTATCTATAACCCTGTATGAGATAGGAAGTTCAGGGTTCTAATCAAATACCTGTATATTTACTTGGTTTAACTGTCCTTGGTCTGAGCTATAGTATGGAAATGACATAAGTACATTTTATATTTTGAGACTAGCAGTTACGGCCCATCTGAAAACACAGGTTGTGTTTGATAAAAAAATCCCTCTCTTCCGTTAGATCAGGTCAAGACATATGGGTTGTTGCAAATAGTGAGCAAATGTTTTACTGTTGAAAACGTGCCATTTTCCTAGGTGAGATGCTTATCAGCTTTAGATGTTAAATCAGGAAAGGGGAGAAAGTTAAGATGAAAAGATACCAGGACCTAGCAAGAGCTCCTGTTAAACTTCTACTTTTGCATTCACCTCTCCTGGCAATCTATATCTTCTAACAACTAAGACTGGTTCTATGTTTTATTGCTTGTAAGCAGGTTAATGGAAATATCGACTATATTATTTCCATCTGTCTTTTCTTTAAGGTATGCTATTTTCTTTGATTAAAGATTGTGTTTATGTTGAAGGTGTGAAGATCCAGCGGCCGAGTGCATCTTCTCCAACTTCTCCCTTCTCCTAACTGATGAACCAATTGAAGAACCTGAGATCATCAATATGGGAGTGATATATGGGGACACTGGGATAGGTGGCCAAGGGGAGGACGATGATGAAGGCACAATTGATTTTGAGGATCAGCTATATTTTCGCCCAGGGGACAAAGAAATAGATATTTCAAAGCACATAAGAGACATGGTGCATCTAGAGATTACCATCACCGCAACATGTAATCCAAGTTGCAAGGGTTTGTGTCTCGGTTGTGGTAAAAATTTGAACACTGGCAGTTGTAATTGTAGCAAACAGCAGGCAAAGAAGGGTTTTGGACCGCTTGGAAACTTAAAGAAGCAATTGCAGCAGCAAAAAAAATGACGTATATATTTTCTGGAATTGCACCAAATGGTTTTAGTTCAAGCACATTGTGAATCCCATATTATTCCTATTAGAATTACTATGAATTAATATTCCGTTCTATTTCAGGAAACATTGCATCCTCCACAGAATTCAGTTGATAGAAAATATAAAAATTCTTATTTCTTGGAATTGAGAATTACTAAAACAAATTAGGCTCGTCGTTTATTGTCGCAGACGTGAGTTAGGCGAGTTAATTATGACAGTGAACTTGTCCCATTTCACCCAAGTTGGAATCATCATCCTTATAAATTAAATTAGTTTAAACTGTTTAAATTGTCTTCTTCTTTTTCATTATTTTTGCCCAAATAAACTATTTAAATTATCACTTGTGTATAATAAAAAATAAGTAAATGGCCCCAGCACTGACGAATAAGATTTGGAAATCTTCTCACAACATATAGATTTGTAATTAATTCAATATCATGCACGCAAAAACGACGCCGTTATACTTGACATTGATTTGGGCCTATCGTTTGACCCAAAAATACGATGCCCAGGCCAGCCCCCAAGCCATACCCATTTTCACAGTCGACCAGTTTTCTCACCATCTTAATTCGGGTTGAGAGAGAAAACCCCAATTCAATTAGCTTGGGCGTTGATTGTGATGTGTGTGGCGATGACAAGCGTGGAGACAGCAAGAAGCGACCCTGTGATCAAATCGACGTTCAAGAGGTGGGGCAGGAGGCACCCGTTTATCAGATACGGACTTCCGATGATCTCGCTCACCGTGGTCGGTGCAATCGGACTGGGTCACATGATACAAGGCGGCAAGGACGTTGCGAAGGTGAAAGACGATCAGGAATGGGAGATAATTGAGACAAGAAAAGCACTTTCGAGAACAGGGCCGGTGGACGCCTACAACCCAAAAAAGACATCGCTCGAGGAAGAGCTCAAGGTACAAATTTCCCCATAATCCATAAGCCAGAAGTAGCCACAAAAGTGCTTGTGCTAACCAGTTCTTGTTTCTCTGGTTTCTGTTTGTTTATAGGCTTTGCAAGAGAAGGTGGACATAAACAACTACGACTACAAGAAAATCCCGCGTCCAAATGAAGGCAAATCAGCCTAAAGGCCGAGTCTTTAAGTCTTGTGCAATTTCTCTGTGTTGTTGTGTGGCATTTGAGCTTATGCCATTATGTAATTTTTGTAGGTTTTGTAATGACTGACTAACTCTGTTTATTTGTTGGGTTTAATCTGGTTTAAGGGAATTTACGTTTTGATTAATGAAAAATTACTACCATGTTTGATGTTTGTCTTGTTATAAGCCTGCGATGTGCAATTATTTGGTTGAAAACAGAGGCCTGCAGCAAGTTGTGAATAAGAGAACAGCAGCAGAGAACTCAGAAGCTGTTTGTGGAATAAAAAAACAGGGGAATGCATGCATGACATCAACCAAAACGTAAAAACAGAGCCATTTTTTGGGGCCACAAGCAGTTGCCTTTTGATAACAATTTCAATTTTAGTTTTTAGTTTTTAGTTTTTAGTCTTTTTTTAATTTTATACAACAAAACTACTCTAAGGGGAGGGGGCTCAAGCACCAATGTGCACATATGGGGTTTTGAACGGGGTGCCATGGGGGAAGGGGGAAGTCACCACCACTCTGGTAGAACCCATTGGCTTAGTTTTCATTTTTTGTGTGGTGCTTCAAGATTTTGATGTCATGCATTGTGTTGTATAGGCAGACTGCGTTTCTTAAGCTTGGGTTTCTAATGCTCTTTCAATGGGCAAATCTGAACCCATTGGCTTAGCTTTCATTTCTTGTGCGGTGCTTCAAGATTTTGATGTCATGCGTTGTGTTGTATAGGTAGACTGCGTTTCTTAAGCTTGGGTTTCTAATGCTCTTTCAATGGGCAAATCTTACAACTTTCGTTTTTATACCTTGCGTTGCGCCCACCTCAATTGATCGCAAACATTTTTGGCATTCATGGATGCTTCAAGAGCCTTTTTGAGAGTTTTTCAGAAGGCCTCTAGTGTTTTTTTAGCACTCGACATAAAATAGCTAAGAACGTTTTTTGAGTTATAAAAGCACATTTTCATGTTTTTTTGTATGTTTCTCAACATCAACATCCTTTGGTCATAGTTGTTGGATATTATTACAAAAAAAAAAAAACACATCCTCAAATGGCAATGCCATAGAAGAAAATAATTGTAGAGTCGAATCGAGTAGATGTATTCCATGCATGCCTCATACATGTAAAGAATCCGTTCGCACACACATGAAAACTACTCATAATTTGAACAAAACTTTGTCAAATGAATTGAGAGAACGTAAATTACATATGAGCTGAAGGGCTCACCCGAACCATTTTGACAATTACATACTTGTACCCATTCTCTCATAGAGAAAACCATTTTTCTTTATGTACACCAACCAACAACAACACAATAGGAAATACATAATGTTATAAACCCTACTCTACTTGTTCCTTTTCTTCTTTCCTTCCCAATTATACTTTTTTCATCATGTTCCTCTTTTTTTTTTTTTCTTATTGATTTACATATAGAAGGCAGGAGGCAAAATCACAGCCAAAAAAACCTCTCCTTATCTCTTTAATTTTATCTCCCTCTCCCAAAGAAAATTGAAAAAAAAGGGGAAAAAAAAAGATGAGCACACAGCAATCCTATATGATTACCTCGGCTTTGGTTGTGAACATAATGGTCGGACAAGCCGCTGGGCTGATGGACTACCCAACAGCATAGCCTGAGATCGAGTAAGCATCTCAACCATTGATGGGGTTTGATAGGCCTGAACAAGACTTGAACCGTCGGTGGAGTCACCTCTTGCTGTCGCTCGTTGCCATGAGTGCGAGCTCAGTCCTGAAAGAATATATGCTCTCCCAGATGCCTCGTACACATGCCTGCTTGCCATCCTCTCTTGCATTTCCTTGAGCTCAGCATCCAATGCTACACAAAGGCGGTCATTGGATTTTGCTGACACAGTATCTGACAATACCCTTCGACAATTTTCAAGGGTTGAAACTGCACCAGCTAAGTCTCCCAGCTCAGCTGCAGCTCGTGCTTGTGCCATTGCCTCAGCCGCTTGGAGCCTATTACGTTGCCTGTCCACTTCTATTGACACTAGTGCTTGCCCAGCAACTTCAGGTCTCTCAATTTTAACTTCTCCACTTTCTATTGTTGCCATTTCTTTAGTTAAGGGATCCTTGTAAATGCATCTCACCTTTATCAATGATGTCAGATTGCTAGAAGACTCTGCTGGGACATTAACTGAAACCAGAAAATCCCTCTCTTCATCTGCATACATATCTCCAACATCAATAAATCCTCTGCGTCCATCAGCCATCACACGACTCGGGTAGCTTCCTGCTTTTAGTGAACCAAGGAAGAGACTTGTGTTCACACACTCAACTGCCACCTGCAGCTCTTGCACCACAACACTCAAAAGCCCCCCAATGCACTGTGCAAATGCATCCTGGATGACAGCTTCAGTCTCAATGAAAGAAAAGGTCCCTCCAGATATTTCTGAAATGGAGTGCATTGATGATGCATCGTGATCTGCACCAAAACCAAATGCATGCACTGGAATCTGGAAGCCTGTATTGTCACCACCATGAATAGACAAAGGAAGGAGCAACTGATAATTTGGTTGTGGTTGGTTAGCGCCAGAGACACTGACAGTATAAGTGTCCTGCCCATCAGACAACAGTATTATACTGGCAACAGGATTCTTTCCCCTTCGATCTTCCAATACCTTGCCACCCTTTCTTAGGCCCTCAGCAATGTTGGTCCCACCATTTGCAACCAGAGAGTTAACAGCTTGCAGTGCCTGCTGGCGTCCAGTGTCAGTCATTCGGCGGAGGGGAAAGAGACGACGGGCTGTTGAAGAGAAGGCAATGACCGAGAGCCTGTCATTGGAACCAAGATTCTGTATTACAAACCCCATAGCCCGTTTTAGCAATGCAAGCTTTGTTCCTGCCATGCTACCACTGATGTCAAGCACCGTGACTAGGTCTACTGGAGCACGATGAGTCTGGGAAAATTGTGGCAAACTAGACTGGTTTCTGCTAGGATTTTGTCTTGTAACTGAAGTAGCAGCTTTCAGATGGACCAAAACGGTAAAATTGTCAGAAGAACTGGATTTTGGAACAGCTGAAACCTCTGGGAACGTTTTGATCTCTATTGTCCTACAAAAATTTTCACCAGTTCCATTTTTATTGCAAGAGCTTCTCTCATCGAACACAGGTTGGTGATCTAAGGATTCATCATCATTAAAGACACCTGGCTCATGCGCCTGATACAGTGGCACAATGTGTCGTCGGCTCAAATCTCTTCGAGGAGGAGGTAGTCGACGAACCATAGTCACCAAAGCATCATTCTGAGACCAACCAACTGGACCGATAGCTGCCCTTCCAGGAGGAGGATCCAGATTAGGACCCTGCACTGGGATTTCTTTCCATTTTGCCCTACAAACTGGGCAAATTTGGTTGCCGTGTTTGACATTTGATGTGATGCAGTGGAAATGAAAAGAATGTGAACATTCTGCGGTGAAAAGGGCATGGCCACCTCCTTGTTTCATTTTAGTTAAGCATATCGAGCACGTCTGCTGAAAACATAAAACAAGTGTAAGAAAGAAAGCGTAAATAAGCCATATCAATCAAAAGTTCAAAACACACATAAACATGGACACATACATAAATTTAAACAATCTCAAAGGAAATATCATTTATCATTATAGCATGCAGATTCTAGTGCATGGAGGAATTCAACAGTATTGTGCTAAGTACAAGGACAAATATAGTACTGAAAATACACAAACATTCCACAATTGCAAGGAATTCAACAGTAATGTGCATTTAGAATTACAATATATATCATTCAATGCATTCTTTTTTTATTTGATTTAATATAGGTATAATTGGAAAATATGGGAAAGGAAATAAAATGACATATCCCGGTTACTTTCCCAGCATTACCAAACATGGGAAAGGAATCTTCATTTCCCATCCCCTGGGAAATGACATAGGAAGGGATTTCCCCTCAAATCCGTTACGTTAAGCAAACGGGAGGGAGGGATACTTTTGTTTTTTTAAATTTTGTGGTAAGTCTGCCGTACATTTTCAAAAGAGATGCCTTTTAAAATAGGGTATGCTAAGCAAGTAGAATTATCACATACCGACAAGAAAAAGGAAGTGATTACTAGTAAGCTGAAAAAGTCAATGTTAGGTGTCCAGTAAGGGAAAATGGAAAAAATAATCATGGAAACCCAAAAATTTGCTCAATTTTATGCCTTAAAAATCAAAACAGGGAAAAAAAGACGTTCACTAAGAAAAAGATAGAAGTTGAAAAAAAAGCAAAGAAGAAACGATCAACAAAATTAATGAGGGAATACAGGAGCAACTTCATTAACAAAAAATTGAAAACTACTCTATGATTTGTTCGGTTTGAATGAAATATAAAATTTGCAAAAAGAACAGAGAGAACCATTTTTAAGAAACCATAGAATGGACCTGAGGTTTGAAAAGAGCCAGAGAAACCAATTTATCAAGCAAAAGGAAAATCATAAGTTGCTTTATAAGACTACTTTCCCCTTTCTTTTATCTTTGATGAAACTCACTGCCAGAAAGCTTGCAGATTAACAGTCAACAGATGAGGCCAGCAAATGGCCAAACAAGCTACTTTCCTTTTTTCTTCCATGGGAAGGAGGAAAAGGAAAGGTAAAACCTTTAGTCTTCCTTTACTATTTAGGCAAACAAGAATGGTCCTGAAAGCGACTTGTGCATTAACCCCACATGCTCAAAGATAGGAAAACAACATAACATTAGATTTCCATCCATAATTTTTTGTGCTCCTCAAAATCTGCTAAAATATGGTATCATCAAAGACCTCATGTGTATTGAGGGAAAAAGGGAAAAGAACTAATGTGTAAATTCTCAAAATACTTTTCCTGAAAATATGCAGGCTAAGAAGCATAAACCATGAACAAAGAATAACGTTATTAGTGAAAGATCATGTAGTTTCATCCATTTTGTAGATGAAGTAATATATCAATCATAATTATTGGAACCAAATTCGAAATCAGATTTTAAAGTCACAGCACAAAAGAAATGGAAGCAATTTCTAAGCTATTTCCATGTCATTGAAAAATCAGAAATGAATGCTCCAAGGATCCTAATACCCCTGATTGGTTGCTTGGGGAAAGCAAGGAAATTTAATTTTGAAACGAATATTGTTCAAATAAATTATCTCGTAACATCTCAAAATATGAATAGAAAATTAACATCCACAAGACATAACAGACGAAGCCAAATAAAGCAGCATCAACTATATACTTTATATGATATACATGACCAATATTATTAACCATTGAGCAAAGCTGAGCTGAAAGTTCTGCCTTCTAAAATACTATACCGAGGAAAACTGGAAAACCACAAAGCAGACACAAAACTTCATTTTCTCAGCACATAAACAGAATCAACTCAAAATGATAAGAACCCATCAATTTTGTAAACACACACACAACCACATAACCCATTTCATCCTTTATAATGAGATGTAAAGACAAACCTTGGACGATTTGCTTCCACTTCTAGAGAGCTTCAAACCATGAGAGGATGGCGTTGGCGTGGTGGGCCTGGACGAGCCCATGGCCCAATTGGCAGGTGAAAGCAAAGCAGCATCAGACAATCTCTCAGCTGAGTCCAGAGAGGAGGGAGATGAATCCTCTAGTGTTTTTGGAAGATACACACACAGATTCAGTCCCAGTGCTAACTTTGCTTTCCTCCATTTGCTCCCCATTTTTCACTTGAAGATTTCAAGCTTAAAACCCAGAACCCAAAACCTATGCTTTGAGCCTCAGCTCAAGAAATTTAAAAGAGAGCACAGAAAGACTAAAAATTTAAGCAAAATTCACAAAACCCAGATCTCAAAGTGCTTAAATTAAGCTGCTTTAGCTCTTTTCTCTAGCTGGGAGAGAGTTCTTGGAATGAGAGAGAGATAATGGGCTTTAAGAAAAGTTGAAATGGAACACGAAAATCGAGAGAGAGAGAGAGAGAGAGAGAGAGAGAGAGAGGGGTTTAATGGGAGGTGTTTTAGCTAATCAAGGAGAGAGGGAAAATGGTTGGGCTATATTTGCAGAAGAATGAGAGGCTAAATGTCAAAACAGAGCAACTGAGTCATATGGGGGGGGCTTGTACCGGTCTTCTTCTTGTTGTTGTCCCTGGCCGCCATGAGAGAGCACAAGAGAGTGGCTTTGCTTGGTCTTAAGAGGCTGTGAGTGTGGGTTTATTGAGGATGTTGACCTTTGTTGTTGGGTTGAAGTAGGAGCTTAGCTGTAGAGAATGGTAAAAGGAGCAAAAGGACATAAATACAAAAGCACGTTTTGGTTGAATAGAGGAAAGTTGGCTGCTTTGTATTATTATCTCTCACTTTCTTTTTCATCAAATTATCATTAATTGAACCACTACTTTTCTTTTCTCTCTTTTTTCATTTTCTACTTGCCTTCTAGTTTCCATGAATTTTTTTGCATAAAAAAGAAAATATAAATCATATGATGTATCTTTAGTCAGCAGCAGCTTTACAGAGACCCAAATTTCATCTTTTATTTTATCAAAAAAAGGACAAAAACAAAGAAACAAATCATCTTTTATCTTTCTGGGCGAGATGATGTTTGCTGTAAAAAGAACATGAATAAAATGATAACCTTTCGAACCTGAAAATGTCCACCAAATTCCATGACAAATTTTCACACTTACAAATGCCGTATTTTCTTAATGTTTTTTTTTCTCCACGTAACAGTAATATTCTGCAACAATGAATGCCATAGTATTCTCTGGTAAAAATAAAAACTTTTGATCTTGATAACCAACTCTCTTGTTGCCTTATTTAACAAATTCAACTCTCTTGGAATGTTATCTATTTCCATGTATGTACAGACAAATAAACCAAGCGGTCCTGCTTGATTCTTTGTACTCACTCATGAATCATGATCAATTCCTTTTCCAGCAGCTTTGGTTGATTAGTATAGTTTCTACCTAAAATGAGAAGAAATTAAAGAGTTCAAGTTTAACGAGGGTAAATTAAGCTATCTATAATTTTATTCATCTAAATATCGATAATGTATCAAATACTGTAAAATGCGCGAAAATCCTTTTTTTCTTCATATAATATGTATAAGTATAAAAGGAATAATAATAATGTTATGCAGATAAGCAGCAATATTTAGTGTTAGTGGCTGGTTGTCAAATCCCTCTTTTTTTCTTACTTTGGCTAATAAAATAGCGTTCAAAATGTTGAGTGGATCATGCCATAATCTCCTTCTACAGGCCCGCCTGTTCATAATTTATTTGACAAAAAGAATACCCCATTACAACATGTATGGCTCAAATTTTTTATATTTTTTATCATGAATGACAATTGGCTTTGGCCCCCATGCTGCGCTATGGATCATGATGATGAATCATTGTTGGCCATGGAGTCAAATGGTGCCATTTTTTTTAATCATGCAAAAAATTTCTTTGAATTTTCTTCTTCTATATATATATATATATATATATAGAAGAAGAAGAAAAATGGCACCATTTGCCCCACATGAGCCGATCATGATAAGTTTGCCACACGTGCACATCATCACAGCAGTCCTTTTGTGGTTCCCATGTCAACAGGGTTGACATTACGACTAGATCTCATCACATGATTTAGATTTCTCTTTTGTTTTCCTCTGAATTTATTTCCCATTGCTTTTGCTTGTTAATTTTCTTTTTCCCTCTTTTGACTTTTAAGAGCCTAATTAGGGTTCTTGATGTTTTGATATATTCCATCTAGATTTCCCATACCGTAGAAAACAACACTTGACCTAAAAATGAAGTAATTATAGAATGCTACGATAGTACAATCACGTAGTACATTTTGTATACGTGTTATAATATAAATGGACATTTATTGATATTATTCTCTAAAATGGGAAAAATTAAATATTGCCGTCCACCCATATTATACACACGTGTATAAGATGTACCACATTACCATAATACCGTAGTATTCTCCTAGAGATGGTAAAAACATTTTAGGAAGAATTTCGAATACAAATTTAGGAAAATATTCCGAAAATGAAATTTGTAATATTCCCAAAATAGTTTTATTTTCCTATGGATTCTTTTCACAACCAAATGGGCCTTAGAAGGAGGACCACAATTCTTGTTCTTCCTGCCCTTCTTTTTTTAATCATGCAATCTCCCTTATTATAACTAGAAACCGAAAGAAGAAAGAAATAGAAGAAACTTTTCAGCACAATGTAGGGTTTGGCTATGTCTATGGTCATCATATTGGCCCAATATTTCTTCAATAAACAAATTGTTTTATTTTAAATTCCACCTAAAACGATGTGTTCAAAGTTTCAAACCTTGTAAACCTAGTGATGAGTATGATATGTGTTCATATCTGTTTTATTATAATCATATATTAACATGGTTTCGTGTGTATTTTCAAAACATACAAAACCTTGGTCGATGAACCCATGCACATCACCACCCTCAGAATCTGTCATATCGATTCAATGGTCAAAAACTGGCACTTGGGAATTTTCAACAAAACCCTAAACCCTAAACCCTAACCACTATGCTTTGATAATTTCTACAAGAATAGTAGGCTATGGCAGGCATGGGTTCTTCGAGAAGAATCGTGCTTGAAAATTACAATTTTGATGTAAAATGCTGCCTAATATATTCTTGGAAGACTATTGAGTTGACCAAGTTATTTGTCTTGATATGCTATATCTTGATTATTTCCTAGGTTAATTTTGGCTAAAAGTGAAAGTGTACTCATCAAAAAAAGGGGGAAAAGGTTGGTTCTTGCCAATAGGTGTGGCCTTGGTTGAAAATTGAAATTGGGTAAAATATTCCCCTTCCCATTAGGGTTTGGAATAGTATATAGCAGTATAGGCACATTACACAGCTTTGTTCTCTATGCAAAAATACATTCTTCCATATCTCTATCTAGAGTCAGTTGGATAGTGGAATTTTTGGGAGTTTGTGGGAGAGAATTTGTATCTCCATTATTTTGAAAATATTTGGTGATTGTCTACTGAGAAAGAGGCATCAAGAATCTCTCACAATCACAAGAACCTTAAAGAGATACATGACATCTCATGAGCAGCTTCTGAAATTGAGAGTGTGCTGCTCACAGTGCACTCTGCCTCAAAGGAGCCTCAAAGCATCCAACAAGACACCAAACACTAAATCCAAATCAAGACTTAACCATCATGTAGTGAAGTGAGTGGGAGTTCCCTATTCCCACTTTATACACTACTCTCCTACCCTCATGGCTCATGGCCTCATATAATAATATCACAAGACAATACCCTTTTAAAAGAAAGAAAGAAAGAAAAATGCTGTGGCTTTTTAAAATGCTAAAGTTATTCCTCTCCCCCACAAAAGAACATCAGCAAGGAACCAAGAAAGTGACCCCCTTTTTATTTCACCCCTCCTTTTGAGAGCACACATGCATGCCTCACACAACACAACTAGCCCTAGCAAGTGAGAGAGAGAGAGTAATGAAGGGTTCCTAGCAATGAGTGGAGATCCATTATAACAAAGAATCCTCATAAAAACCCTTTGTGGGGAGGGGATAGGATTCCCTTTTACTACCTCTAAATTTGCCAGACTTTCTGGGGCAAGTCAACCAGAAAGCTGACCCTTTTTATATGCAAGAGGAATCCCTACTCTTATGGTGCTCCCCACTTGGGTAGTGAAAGTGAGATTAAGGGCATTGGATGTCTTGCATATTTTAGAAAATACTCAAATTCATGCTTTACTTAAATAATTAATCTCTTTCTCTCTCTTAATTTGTATAAAAATTAAGTAAACTACATAACTGATTATGTTGAATCAACGCGATCAACGGTTATTAGACATTGACGCATATTTGTACATATATCAAATCTATTGAAGGATCAAATTTTTTCAACGCAGATTTGTTCTAGGTTCTCCCTTCTTTTAGAGAACATACAAATATGATTTGTAGTGTAGAATAAAATACAATGCAAAAGCTGGAGAATTTTTTTAGTGGGAAGGCAGAGATTATGTAATTAAAATATATTTAATGCAAAAGCTGGAGAATTTTTTTTTTTCTTCATCACTCGGTTGATATAGTTTGGAACATTAATTATTACATGTATGCTAATCCTCTAATACTCTTTAATTAGGATAATATAAGATGGACTTTAAACCATGCATATCCACTATAGGGAACCAGTAGCTAAGCAGCTTTTTACCTTAATTATGATGTCACATGTACTGATCAACAGCAAGTCAAACCTAATCCATGCCTCCACTGGGGTCCATATGTTTTAAGATGATGTCCATATTTGGGATTGTGCAAGTCCTTTTCAAACTTTTTTTTATCTATTTTTCTTTTTTTTTCATAATTTTACTTTTTATCAGCATATTCATGTATGTGTATGTGCATCATGTATCATAATGCCTTCTGGGTATAGTGGGTTTTGGCATCATTGGGTTGGGCTAGGTTTGCTCCATTTGAGCTTCGTCCTCAGCTTTGAATGTGACTTGGGCTTGGTCTGGCCTCAGCTTGCTAACGTTTAACCCAAAGCCGTTGCCCTTTCCAAATCAATAGGGGAATTGTTTTGCACTTTGCTGCTTAACAATTTCTTTAGCTTTAAGCATGCTTCATAATTGCCAACTTAATTATACAACATTTGGTAGATTTAACCTCTCATGGTAACTGTTTGTTGGTCTGGTAAAGCACTAATTCACCAAAAATTTAATAGAAAACTATTAGAATGAAAAGGAAAAAAAAAAATTTGTTGAAGCCCATTTTCTATGAATGACTCTACTCTAAAGATTGAAATATCAAAACAATCAATTGAATTCAAGAATCTCTCTCTTCTTTTCCTCCCATTTCCTCATATAATCCTCTGTTGTAAGTTGTAACAATTGGAAAGGTCAGTTGAGACTTGAGATTACTTGCAACTCATAGTTTTTCAGTATCTCATGTCTCAAGCCTTTGTCCAACTTAGCTCTATGTGTATCCTTCCGTTGTGTGAATCAATCAAATGGTACTTTTGGTTGATGCGTCCATTGTGTACAACATCGGCGAGATTGATTTCTACGTACCCCAACGATTCCTTCACATGAGGAGATGTGTAGAATCAGAGCAGTGCAAGGCATGTGAAGAAGATAGGCGCATGTATAAGGAGGGGAACAATGATAACCATACCTTCGCTCGGAAAATGGCTCTGCTTTTGCTCATGACCTCAATATAAATCTTGTCTTGTAAAGGAGGCTCATCAAGCATAAATTGGAAATCTTCATTCCAAAGTGGATCACGACTTTTTTTCACCATCTGCGAAGAAAAGGAGTTTGTACCATGAGTTAAGAAAACAGGTAAACTGTGTATTGTGAACTTGTGACACATGCCTATGTTCACATCTCTGAAACTCTTGTTGATAATAAAAAGGAGCTGGTAATTATCAAAAGGGAAGTTCACCTTAGTTTTCTTTTCTTCACCTCTGAAGCAAAGCAAAGCATAAGGATTGTTGTGATGCTGCCCTTCTACATCCTCAGCTCCCTGGATCAGAACAGATAGTAAACCTGCTCCACCGAGGGACTCGGAACTGTCTGAGGACCTACTAATTCCACTTTCACTTCTCCCATATTCATTACCATAAAGCTTACTGCTTTCTGATTTGAAAGGAACGAAAGCAAGCTCCACCACAATTTGTCCCCTACGCTTCTTGTTTTGAGGATCATTGATATTTGTGTTCTTGACCAAATCCAGCACAAGTTCCTTTGTCAAACCGGGTGTTAGCACTTTTAAAGGAACTAACTGCATTCCCAATTTGTCATGTCTGCCAACCTATAAACAGAAAAGAAGATTAACCTGAAATTGAACCTTGTTGACAAATTCAAAAACTAACAAACAGAACCTTTCTTGTACACCTTCCTAAGAAAAACTTATAGAGACACTAAATACTAATGATCAACAGTGAAAAGATACTGCAATTACTCTTCACTTTTTTTTTTGGTTATTATTTTTCACCCTTATTTAGCAGACTGGTGAAAGATGTAACTTTTTCAATTTTTTTTTCGGGAATATTTATCAGATAGGAACATTTCTAACTTAGTAACGACCAATTTTGTGAGAACTAACATATGGAAATCTGGTGAAAATGGGAATTATTGTTCTCTGAATTTGTTTTCAAACAAAGTTGAGATCAGGGTTCTAGAACCAATACCAATGTAAGAACAAGGACCTCCTTCTGATTCCTTTTTCAAAAGGGACAAAAGACTACATCATTGAAAAACTTCAAATTCCTTAACATTAAGCATAAATCTAAGCAACAAGGGTTCACATAAACTGTGGTAAAATTGCAGGAAATAACAAAAATATGGATTAAAATTCACAATTTTATTAAGTCGTATTTGAACCAAAAGATAAGAGGTGAGGGGAAAACCTTGTCCCAGTCATAAAGTTGTAACTCGAGGGCTTGAGTTTCAGGATCCTTCACAAGAAGCTTGAACTTCTCATTCCATTCTGGATTCAACTTCTTCATCTTGACTGTGGTTTTCTTTGCTGGCAACCTATCTTCAGTAAGGCTTAGTTTGACGTAAGGATCAGAACTTCCCAAAATGTCCATCTTCAAAAGTTTCATTGCTCGAACAACTTTGACATGAAGTATACCTACAGGCTTCTTGGCCACTCTATTGGAAGATTTAAAGGGGAAATTAGTTTTGTAAAGAAATATTTGAAAGAAGAGCACTAATAAATTTTCTATAAACAAATATAGCAACATTCATCTTTGTGATGGCTCCACATCGGTGAAGCCTCATTCAACATGATTGATTCATGACTTAAAATGGATATAAAGAGAATAAAATATATAACTAATTAATTTTTGGTGAAAGAAGGGGGCTAAATGTTCCAAAGCATAGCTATATCATCTCATAATTACTCACACTGAAGCATCAAGAACAGGTATTTCAAGTGTTTGAGGCCAGAGATAGAGGCTTGCGACTTGTTTTTTGATGTTCTCCTGCAAACACGTTGATGATTAGTTAATTCATACCAACCAACCTCTGAGCAAGCATAAATTGTCTAACACAACCATCCAAACCCAGTTAACTAAAACCCAAAATCCTACCCAGAACAGAATTACTGGTGTAGTACCTGAACAAACCGATAGAGGCCTGGTATGGACATGATATCCCCTCCCAATATTTTGATTCCAAAATCTACATGTGGCTGCAGATGGATGGAGAAAATCATTTTATCAGTGCAATCTAAATTAAAAAGTACAAAAAGAAAGAGCGAAAAATTATGCTCTTTTGAGACCTTCTCCAATAAAGACACCACAATGCTTGCAAAACATGGAAAAGTCGGCACGAGAGGCTTTAAAGTTACCCGTGGCGCTGCAAATACTTGCAAATCCACTAACTGAGAATAAGCACAAATCAGTATTCTGAAAATAATGCATCAAATGTAGTAGCATATAAATAAAAAGATTTTTCCTTTCAAGGATTGTGTCTTCATTTCTTACCTGAATCGTAATTCTCAGAGACAACAACTTTAACACCAGAACTATGTTGGGATTACCAGCCCATCTAAATGCCGGTTCCAT
Organism: Prunus dulcis; assembly: GCF_902201215.1. Taxonomy (NCBI): domain Eukaryota; kingdom Viridiplantae; phylum Streptophyta; class Magnoliopsida; order Rosales; family Rosaceae; genus Prunus; species Prunus dulcis. Next base: position 20,176,137 of record NC_047651.1, on the reverse strand, counting down.
AACTAATTCATTCTCATTAGTCTCATAAACTTTTAGACCTGAAAGATTCAAAAGGTAACCAAAATATATGATAGTAAATCTGGAAGTGTTGTGCTATGCTTAGATTATCAAAGTGAGTAGACTAACCATATATTATGGGCGGCATAGTTCCAAGACTTAACTTGTCAAACTCAATTGCCTCAATGTGAAACTTCCCTATGTACTCTTTGAAGATAGGTTGTGCTATGCTTCTTATTGTACTACAAATTGCCTGGAGATTAATAAACTGATTCTCAAATACCAGAAGATATAATAAAAGAACTGTTAACCAAATTATCACCTTGTCAAGGTATGGCCACATATCAAAGAGAAACTTGTTTAGCCAAGAAGAGATAATAAAAGAACTGTTAACCAAATTTTCACCTTGTCAAGGTATGGCCACATATCAAAGAGAAACTTGTTTAGCCAGTCTACCTGCACAACAATACGTATAGTCAGAACATAGATGTGAAGGCTTAGCAGCAGTGAGAGAAAGAAAGAGCAAAAGCTTGATGTAATAGGATTAAAAGGATATACTAACTCGATCATAGTCGCTGAATTTTACCCACATTGGAATTTCAGGTAGAAGACCTTGCAAAGTACATGAATCTAATTCATGCAGTGGCCTGACGACTGGATCCTGCAACATTAAGTATGTTGAACACTTAACAGACTAAACACGCTTCACAGTCATTTTTTTTAGAAGTGTTTCTTTGATGTTTATAGATTCAAAACCAACCTCTTAGTTACAATCAAGGATTCAAGAGGGGGGAAAAGCAGGGGAGGTGAAGTTAAATGAAAAATGAAAACTTCAAGTGATCCTACTTAAATATTCCCCAGAAACAAAACAAACAAAAAAGCGTCCTTGTGAAGCTTCAAAATATAGGACTATGGTGGTTGAATTAAAACCATGAATTGGATAGCGGATTTCACTATTCAACGCTTAAGCAGATAGACATGCCAATGGCAAATGCCCCCGGCTTACTTTGCAGCGTAAAAAAAGACCACTTTCTCTGATTTGAATCTCCAGTAAAACGGGAAATTCTCTGAAACAAATAAGCAACCCAGTATTCTAAACGCATCTGATACAACAGTCCAACTTAAACTGTCCTCTCAAATAACAGAAGATACAAGCTAAAAACTAACACAAAAATTACAATTTGAGGTTCACAGTTTGTTATCCATGCAAGACCGGCAAGTTGAAGAAATTTTTCAATCTAAAATACCCAATTAAAGCCTTGAAAACCCAGTAACGAAATGCTTCAAAGAATCCTTACAAAGAAAGATGCAACAAGAATTATAAACATATATAATAGGTTACCTTCACTTCCTCAGGCTCTGAATAGATGAAAAGGAAGAAACCCACCAAGAGTCCAAGAAGACTTCCAATGCCAAAACCAAAAATCCCCAAGAGAGTGCTGAAAAGTCCCATATTCTCAAGACTGCAACTTCAAGAAGCTATGGAAGAAAAAATGCAATGACAGAGGAAAAAAGATATCAATAATTCAACAAAACCAAAAAAGAAAGGTCTTTTAAGTGAAAAATTAACTTGGGTAGGTACCGAAACACTGTGGAAGAAGAAGAGCGCCAAAAAACCAGAAAACACGGCGGTGTCGTTTCACCTCAATTTGGCTTCGAAGTTTCAAACTTTGAATTCCTTTGGCTCAAAGGAAACTACTGCCTTTGTCTGCTCATCAGAGCCTCCCAATTGTCTCTACGTGTACATGTAACTTGTAGTCATTGTGACTGTTACGTTCTCAATGTTGGAAATGACATTTGCACCCCTTTGTCACCAAATTAAAAATTTTCTTTCAAATAGAGTATTATTTTTTAAATTTGTTTGTTTGTTTATTACAATAAGCACAAATTTAGCCCATGTCTATTTATGTCATAAGAGCAGGGATCTTGTAATAATTATAAAGGTTTTTGTCCATGTAATTTTTTTTTAATACAAGAATAAGCAAAAATTCATTTTAATCTAATCTAAACTACGGGAATGGAGAATCGAACTCAGGTGCAGAGTGGGGAGCACATCCGTTCTAACCAATTTGACTAAACCCATGTCTGCATCCATCTCAAATTTTAATCTTCTATGTTGGGTTTCATTATCTTGTATATCAGTTCAATTATGTTCCACATTTTGCAATAAAGGGAAGATATTTTTCGCACATAAAAAGGTTTTAATTTGAGTAGGAAAAATAGTAATTTATATGTAATCAATTGTTGCATTTGTTAAAAAGAAAGAATATCTATTTTTTTAAAGTTAGCCAATAGGGTCTAGTGGAAAAAGGCTTTGACTTGCATACCAGAGGTCTTAGATTCGAATTTTCATAACATCTTAGTTGTATGTGTATGAGAAACTCCTCACCCCCTTCATGTAGTTTAGACTATCATTTGTATTTTTTTAAAAAAAAATTTTGACATGCTTTCAGAAAATGTACATATCGTAATTAATTGTGCTTATTTGTCTTTCCCATCAACTCACCAACTTGCTTTCCATGCTCTATCTTTTCTGGTGCTCCTTTTGACAAAGTTGGTGACCCAAAATAGACCCAAAATTATTTGTAATGACGATTATTTGCTAACTAATTATAAAGTATACATTCATAGGGAGATAAATAAATATCTTCTACAAAATGATATTGTCGCTATGTATGTAATTGGGATATCAAAACAACTAAGTAAATGTTATGAATGAATGAATTCAATATACGGTCACTTGAAGAGTATATAATAATTTTATTAGAGCGCTAATAACAACTCCCGAAATAAAAGACAAATCGATTAAACTTTGATATGTGCACTGCAGGACGACAATAACAATATAAATTCGATAGAATATGCCTGTGAGTCACACACGACTGAAGAAATCTATAATTCTGTGAGTCACACCTAGGACCCTACTAATGGCCAACTAATAAAAGTCATTAACTACCTCTAATCAGCTCTATAATATCCAATTATATTCTAATATTCTGTTTGGACAACTAAGTCAGCCTGTTAACCTACGACAACACAAAAGGTTGTACGCCAAAGTCATATTTTAATTTGATTGTAATCTTTAAAGATGCCATTTGGCACGTTAAGATTGATCTAAGAGATTGGTCTTAAGATAATAATTATTTAGGGAAAAAGGGTCAAATGTTTGGAAGACTGATATCAGATATCATCATGAATAAGCCTTCCTGAGTTCTAACTCACAAATAGATTAACTATTAGCATGCTAGTTCTCTGCATTATGTATAAAATATTAGATTTGCTAGATATAAAATTCTGTTCACATTTGCTGTTGAGATTGCTAATTGTTTGATTGTAGAAAACATTTTATTAATTATGATGAAAGATTATTCTTGTTGTCTCAGAACATCTGCAGATGTCAATCTGGAAAGCCAAATCAAACAATATGATGTGCATTATTTGTGTGGATTTCTAGTTTCAACAAAGAAAACACTTGTATTTGTTGAAGAATACACACAGTCCCACATTGGAAATTTAACAAAATAGAAAGTCTCATATAATAAATGGCTCAACTCCTAATAACATTGCGGTCTTTTGTATAAATTCCACATATGCTAAACAGGTGGTTAAGTTGGAGACAATATCGATGTTGCTAGTGATGGGCCAAAGTTCCGTCCTTCTGAAATTTGAATAGTATTGCACTAATGATTTTTAGTAAAACCAAAAACAAAAACAAAAAAAAACAGAAGATGTTACATTATTTTATACAAATAGCACCCAAAGAAAAAAAAAAAGATTTGTAATGCATTTTTGTATGCGACACTGCGCTTAATTCACAGCTTCAGCGTTAGTATCAGCAAACAAATCCACCTCTGCTCTCTGTTTTCTAAGCTCTGCATCCAAACATGAAGTTCATTAAACAAAATATATAAGTGTATAATCTTTCGGTGTTGAACATGACCTGATATTTTACCTCTCTAATAAATTTAGGCCAATAATAATCTTCCCAGACTAAGATTGACTCATGTTCATGGCCTGAAGGGTTTGTGTGCTTTCTTTCACAGAGTCAAGACCACTCCCTAGCTTTCCAGGTTCCATATGCCTCAAATCATCTTCCAGCTAATCTCAACATGTATCATCCCATTCTTTGAATTGATTAGGTGGTATTTCTGGTTGATCCGGCCGTTGTGCACAACGTCTCTAAGATTAATTTCCACATGTCCCAACGATTCCTACGCGGTCGAAACAGAATTAAAAGTTCAAATGCTTGTAACTTATGTGCAGAAATTGTTGCTACTACTAATTGCTAAGTATAAGTGGTTGAACTCACACACCTTCAACCGGAAACTAATGCCTGTCCTCTTGCTCAGAACCTCAATGTGAACTTTCTGGTCCAAAGGAGGCTCATCCAGCATGAACTGAAATTCCTCGTTCCAGCGCGGATCACGAGTTTTCCTAAGCATCTGAAGAAACCAAATTTGTGTCATATAAGGGTGAAATGGATAACCAGGCATACAAACTTGAAATACACCTTTGCTAACACAGCTTTGGAGACTCATACTGCTGTCTTGAAATGGAATATAGCATCCACTGTTATCTAGGAGACTATGAAATTGCTGCTTAAAACCAGAGTTTGACAGTAGCAACGAGTTCATATTTATTGAAACCAAGACTTACATGCGTTTTCTTCTTTTCTCCTCTAAAGAGGAGGAGAGCATAAGGATTATTGTGACACTTCCCCTCGACATCCTCGGCTCCTTGGATCATAACTGATAGTACACCTGATCCACCTAGGGTACCCTCATCTGATGACATTGACATATCAATTTCGCTTTCGTGTCTCCTATAAGCTTCAATAGGTCCACTGAATTTTCCACTATATTTGCTCGTGTCTTCTTTGAAAGGCACAAAAGTTAGCTCAACCACAAGCTGCCCTCTTTGCTTCTTGCTATGAGAATCAGTAATATTTGTGTCCTTGAGCAAATCGAGCTTAAATTCCTTCATCTCATGGGGTGTTAGCTGTTTGAGAGGAACTAACTGCATTCCTATCCTATCATGCCCCCCAACCTGGAAGAGCAAATGCAAATGATCAGAAACAACCACCTAACACGTAACTACACTATTTCTTTGCTTCAATGTCTGTGTTTAATTTGAAAGAAGTAAAGAGAGGTAACCTTGTCCCAGTCATAGACTTGTAACTGAAGAACTTGGGCCTTGGGATCCTTCACAATAAGCTTAAACTTCTCATTCCACTCAGGGTTCAAGTTTTTCATCTTGATACTCGTTTTCTTTGCTGGTAGCCCATCTCCAGTCAGGCTGAGCTTGACATAAGGATCAGATGATCCTAAGATATCCTTCCTCAAGAGTTTAGTTGCGCGAACAACATTCACATGTAATATTCCCACCGGCTTCTTTACGGCCACTCTGTATGAATAAAAAGTACATAGTTTGCTCAAAATATTTCTGTAAAGTGACTGAGCAAGGAACGTGTATCATCTCAAATTAGCTTACGTCGAAATGTCAAGAACAGGTATTTCAAGAGTTTGAGGCCAGAGATAGAGGCTTGCAACTTGCTTCTTAATAGTCTCCTGCAGGCAATTATATTTACATAGTTGATTCATATCCAACCAACCATCCAAATGTCAGACAATCAGAAAAAATCCCAACTCCCCATGAAAGTATTACCAGTGCAGCACCTGAACAAAATGATAGAGGCCGGGTATAGACATGATGTCACCTCCCAATATTTTCATTCCAAAATCAACATGAGGCTGCAGACAGTTCAGAGAAATTCAGCATATGAAACTTGTCTTATTATTTACCAAACCTATTTAAGGTACGAAAAGGGATACAAGTTAACTACAGCCTCTGCTTACCTTCTCCATCAAAGACACCACAATGTTTGCAAAACATGGAAAGGCAGGCACAAGAGGTTTCAAAGCTATCCTTGGTGCTAAAAATACTTGTAGATCTACTAACTGAAATGAAGTTTAATCAAATTTCTGAAACAAACGGATCCACATTGAAGAAAATAAAATTCTTCATTCCTCTGTCAAGGAATGCTTCTTTAGGTTCTTCTTACCTGAACTGCAATAGGTACAGACAGAACTTTTACCACCAAAATTATGTTGGGATTGCCAGCCCATTTAATTGATGGTTCTAGGATTAATTCCTTCTCATTAGTCTCATAGACTTGAAGACCTGAAAATTTGTAAACCAAAATAATGATAACAACACAAAGACAAGTGAATGATGTTTTTTTTTTTGTTACTGGAAATGTGATCGTTCCACTACGATGCATACAATTATATATCAATATGATTTCTTGGTCATAAGCTTTGCTCAAAATTTCTTGAAGCTTAGGTATTATATATGATATCTTTCTTTCGTTCTTTTTGGGGGCATCAAATGATGTGCTAACCTTAGAATTTTATTTTTGGATCAATACCAATTTGCGCCCATGATTTATGCAGTAAAGCGAATTAGATGATGCTGGGAGCAAACTCACCATAAAAAATAGGAGGAAGAGTTCCCAGATTTATTTTCTCAAACTCAATTGATTCAATCTGAAACTTCCCAATGTACTCTGAAAATATAGGTTGAGCCACACTTCTTATCATACCTCCAATTTCCTGCATATTATGTTAAAGTCATGTCTCAGACAGACATAAAGGAAAAGGAATAAATCAAAAAGAACAATGGCTAATGATCAGAATATCACCTTATCAAGGTAAGGCCATAAATCTGAGATAAATTTATTCAACCAGTCTACCTGCACAGTTGTGGAATGAATAAAGATATAGCTTACAAGCAGCAAGAGAAACAATAACAGAAACTCTACTGATGAGTGAGGTGATTGAAAGGCGATACTAACGCTATGATAATTAGGGTTCTTCACCCACAATGGAATTTCTGGAAGAAGATCTTGCAAGGAAAGTTCATCTAACTCATAAAGTGGCCTGCTTACCGGATCCTGCAAAGTATGTCAAGTTATTATACAGACATGTTCTGCACGATGTAACATTGTTCTGTTTTGATTTTAGTTTTTGGTATTTGGATTTTCATTATTCTGAATGAAACAATCGCACTCATAGAATGAAAAAGGTAAGAAAATCAAGTGATTATAATTCCTTTAGACAAATCAACCTATTCATCTTTTTTTTTTCTCTCTCAAATTTCAAAAAGAAACAGTAGTTCCATTGCACCCTCACCTCAGAACACAAGATAAATTGTTACAAAATAAAGTAAACTATGCAATGCAAGACAGGTAAATAATTCATCCAGGACAATACATGTTAAACAAAAAGAAAACAGAAAACAGAAAGAAGAGCAAGATGAAAATGGACTTACCTCAACTTCTTTGGGCTTTGAATAAATAAAAAGGAAAAACCCCACCAAGAGTCCAAGAGGGATTCCAATTCCAAAGCCAAAGATTCCCAGTAAACTGCTCAGAAACCCCATCTTCTAAAACCTCACAAAAAGAAAAGAAAAGAAAAGAAAAGAAAACTCAGAAAACCTGCATGCATTGAGAAAGAGCTAAGACAATGAATGAAGGGTTGATTTCCAGCAAACAAAAATGACCAGCGATAAACTCTAGAAGAACGTACTAAAAAAACGTAACGAATAAACTCCCAACTAAAACCGCCAAAACGGAGACGTTTTTCAACTAGTTCAAACACAACCAAATGTATACACAAAAGAGCTGCAAACTCTAAACATGATTAAGGAAAGAAAAAAAAAGAAGACATAATTATTAATAATACCCTTGTAGTTGTTGTATGTTGGGATATTTCAAACTCTTGGGATCCACATGAAATTAATTTGAAAGCCACGTAAACCTCAAAGCATGAATGATCTAGTTTCCATTGTGTTGATCCTTGTTCTGGCAATTGTTATAGAGGTTATGGGTTGTTTTCAAGCTGTCGAAAGTCCATTTTAATGGTTAATTTTAGATTTTGTGTGGATGTTCTTAATTTGGTTACAATTATTCCCTAATTCAAGAGTCCTTTGGACCATTATTATATCTCAACAAAATGCGATTGACTAGAAAAAAGAGTTTTACTTTAACGGGATTTGTATTAAATATTATATTATTGTCAATCGTTCGCAGTTTGTGTCTTATTGTAACCATGCTAAGTTTGTTCTAGGCAGTGTGTCTTCAGACACTTGGCTTGAAGAGGGTCCTCCAAGGCCAATGTGTCTCTACTAGTTGACGTTGTTATTTTGGTTTTGTTTTTTAGTTTAGTTTGTAGCCTTTATGGAGCGTGTGACACTCTTTTTCCTTCGTCTCATATTTTTCTCACTGAGTTTTCAGAGACAAGGTTTTGATGAGACCACGTTTGTTCGCTCAAGTCTGTAACATTTGACAGTTGAATGAAACCCTACTATTTCAAAAGAAAAAAACTTGGATTTCATGAACTAATAGACTTGGTTGGTGAAATTTCTTTGACCATATTTTAATTATACATGTGATTTTTTGCATGCTTGGTGAGACAACGGTCATAGTTATATCAGCTAGTAAAGATAGTGTGTCCGTCTTCTTGCACCCGAGTTTGAATTGCCCTCTAACAACATTCTTCATTTAATATTTGAAGATACGATTGACCAAGAAATGTGTCCACAAATATTCTTTTTCCTTGTTTCTATCATGTTTATGCACCTATCTCAACGGAAGAAAGCAAGAATACAAATCTATAACAGCCAAGAGAAACCATGTACGTCTGCTATTGCTAAGAGCCAACTGCGTTTTACTTATCTTTATTCTTGTTCTTAGCCTTACTAAAATTGTGGACGATTTCTTCCTTCTTCTTATTTTATGCTCGATGACATTTTTTTCTTGTTTATCCAGCTTTGAAATGTTTTATTTAAAAAAGATAATTACAGTGAGACCTTGGAAGTGTTGGTTTCTTGTTAGATTAGAATTGTCTATTTCTAGGTTCGTGTTCGTGTCAATATCTGAACTCAAACAGAGCAAAATGTCTTTGTGATACAGCTTTTAGCCCATATCCAACCCAGCTCCAATCTGTGATAATATCTCTCAGCTTGGGCTTTTCATTGCCTTAGAAAATCTACAAGCTCTTCTACTCTTTGAATATGGGCTTTTGGGTTTTTAGAGAAACTGCCAAGGATTCACTTTCCCTGTATTTTGTTTTTGTTTTTCTTTTGTAAGAGCAGTTGGAAGTTGGAGCCAAGTAGTTTATCAAGTGACAAGATTCTGCAGGATCTATCATTGTCTCTGTTTTCTTCTCTCTCTTCAGACTTTCAACTTTATCTGAATCAATGTGAAAGTGCAAAGCAAGCACTGCACATTTTGACATGTTCAGACTTGTACTAGGAAATAACCCAATGGTTTCCCATCAATTTCAATATCACACAACAACAAACCAGATTGTGTCTTCATGCAAGAAAATGAGAGACTGCAATTGTCATTGGAAAAATGGAGAAGAAGAAGAAGAAGAAGAAAAAAGCTGCTTTCCACTTGAGAAAATCATGAAAGTACTTGACCCAAAAGCACCTAGAAAGCATATTGGTGCTTCCACATGATAGCTTGAATTCCTGATCACAATCATAGAATAAGATGTGGGAATTGAATTACAAGAGCAATTAAGCAAAGCAGTGCACTTAAACAAGCATTGACCCCAACACAGAATTTGGGCAGATTGAATTCAATGAACACTTAATTACTCTCTGCAACAAGTCTTTTTTTTTCTTCTTCTTCTTCTTCTTCTTATTATGTGACAGTTTTTATTTGTTAATGCAGCTTCCATTGGGCTAAATAATGTTGTAAAATGAGTGCAAATTTTACAATTGCTCTAGCTTGACCTTGACCTTGACTTTGACCTCAAGTCTACCCAGATTCTTAAGGGAGCTAATCAGACCATGCCCCTGATTAACATTTGCTTTCAAATTAATAAATTTGAAGCTCAGTTTGGTTACTTCTAGGAAAGCCGAATTTCCATTGAAGTTCTTTGTTTTTTTAGATTGGTATTTGCATTTCTTTCTTTTTATTTTTTGTTGGTCTGAGCATTTCTTTTGACTAAGAAGTTTAGGTTGGGAATGTCAGCTCTTTGACTGTGTCTCCAATTTATAATTATATTTTACTCATCATTTATGTCAACTCATAGCCAAGTCACTTCAAGTTTCATTTTTTATTTGGTGAACTCATAACTATGATTGTTGTTTGTTGCCTCCATTTTTTTTTTTCTATTTTTATTTTGCATTGTTGTTGCCTCTATTTTATTTTATTTTTATTTTTTCTATTTTTATGTAGTAGAGGCATGGCCTTAATAATTCTTGTTATAGCTAACTAGCCCCTTAATTGGTTTTTTAAAATTTTTTATTTTTATTTAGCATTAAAAAAAGATAATGCATAGTTGTGTTTCATAAATATAGGACTCATTATCTGAAAAAAAAAAAATAATAATAATTTATAATTTATAATTTTTTTAATTAAAAAATTAATTAATTTATCATATTATCTTCATTTAATTTGTATATATTGATTACTCTATTTTCACACTAATAGCTGTACTTTAATGAATTATTTTGCAAACAAAGTTGCATTATATCCACCATAATTTGTCTTAACTTCCACATAGCTAAAAAGAACACACAAAGGCCAATAGGGTATAGATTAGTTGGTTGAGCTCTTTCACCTCCACCAATATGAACAGAGTTTCAAAACCCCCACAGCAAATTAATATTTATGTAAAACTCCCTTCCCCAATCGCTTGTGCTAAAAAAAATAAAAAACAACTACATACTTCTCATCTCTAGTCTCTACTTCTAGAAGTAGACCAAAACCCAAAACCCAAACTCCTAATTTTATTTTTATATTATATATCCAAGTCGCTTGGATAAACGTCACAGTCACGAGATAATCATTCTTAATGTAATTAATTCTTCACACGGCCTAAGATTCAAAATAGAAATAGTCTAAGAGTGTATGGTGGTGGATGACCTCTTCTTTTGTATTTTTATTTGAGTTTGCTAGCCAGCTACCATATGATATGAAGCCTTCAAGTTGCTAAGAATAAATGGAGACCAAGTTAGAGCTCAAAATGACAGGTTCATAAATTAGGTTGAGATTTCAATCACATTTGCAACCACGCATTTTGCAAATGAAAAATACTTCCCTCCTTATCAAGTAAGTAGGAGTTTTTACATTCCTGGAAATAGCAGTGTAATATGTATGAAGACATTTTTCTTTTTATGTTTTTAATTAATTATTTTTGCATATGTGTCAAACTGTGATTTGCAAGAGGAGTATCTCCTTACAGATAAGGAGGTAAATAATATCCTTTGCAAATTGAGTTTACCAATCCGATCCTTCCATTTTTTAATCTCCAAATTTAGAAAATTAGGACGCAGATTATGTACCAAATTCGGCTTTGTTTGTGTTATAAATCATGAAGAATATTGAACCACCATCTCAATCCTTATTGCATTACTAATCTTATTTATAAATCATTGACTTTTTATATCGTCATGCATGCTCTGTGGTAAACATTTTTTATTTGGTTAATCAGATTCTTTTCACTAAATAAATAAACTAGTTCTACAATTAATATGCTACAAAAATTCTGCGAGCCAATTAATATAAAACTGAAACTTGTTGCTTGAGATGATCTTAATTAACGTGATGCATGTTTGCATTATGCGCATCTAGAAGGTCAGTTTGTCAATTCCCTTTCTCCAAGGGTAGACCTACAAAGGGGCTTGACTAGGTTTTAGCTCATTGCTGGTTTTGTAGTTTAATCGTAATTGTACAACAAAATCCACTATAATAAGTTTAGCCGACTTATTTTAAAGCCTATCATAGTTACCCATATCAGATTTTTTTTTTTCTTCTACTCATTAAAATCCTACCATATTATAATAAATATATAATCCTACCATATAATATTAATTAGCTCAAAAATTCCTTGTTATAAAAGATCTCCCCAAAAAATATTTGGCCCCACCCCAAGAAGAATTCATGGATCAGCTATTGCCTTTCTCGTAATTAAGGAGATTTAGAGAGAAGGAAAAAAAAAAAAAAAAGTATGTCAAAACCATTTTTTGTGGTCATAAAAAGAACTATGACAAGTAGAGGACACTCTTTAGAGTCTCATATGATTTTTTTTTCAACGATCCAAACTGTCAAAAAATTTGTTTCAGTTTTATTAATCTCATTCTGATTTCCATCTGTTTTTAGATTTTTTTATCTCATTTGGGAGGGTTTTAGAAAAAGAAAAAAAAAGAAGTGGAGAGAGAGAAGGATTTGTGAATTCCAATTAATTATAAGACCACTGAAATTGAGATGTCAACATCGATCGGGGTCCCTCTCTAAAAACTCTGGCTGTCCATATCCCATCCACCTTATCGGCGCCATTGATACAAAGCTTTTTCAAAATTGAATTATGAGTACAATGTTTCAGTTTGGATTACAAATGCCTGCTTTCTGTTCCACACCATTTGCTAGCTTCTTGAATTAGGTCACATGTAGCCGTAGATACAACAGGATCATACATTGCTAGAGAGACACGTGACACAATTTTGGGTCATTAATAAATAATGTATGTATATTTTACTAAGAAGATAATAAGTAAAAATAAATAAATGTTTCTTCATGAAAATTTTGTTTTTTGAGAGCAGAGGTATATTAAAATAATAATAATAATAGGTACATTAGTTTATACTAAAACTTAATAGGTATATTAAATGTTTTTTCATAAATTTAATATACCATTACCAAAACGTGACTTTTTAATATTTTAAATTTGATTATATAAGAAATACGATAAATAAAATTGAAGCTTCATTAGATAAACTTGTTAAGTTGGATTGTAGTTATTGGGTTTTTTTATTATAAAAATTGGATTTTATTTTATAGAAAAATAAATTGATGGGCTACATGTAAGAAAAATTAATTTTAAAGGGAAAAACTAAATTTACTATTTTTTTAAAAAAAAAACCGTTGATTGTGTGAGTCTCACACCACATCCGAGAGCATAAGCCTGTCTAATAATTTAAATAAATTTGAGTCTCTTCACTCATCGTCAATTAGTTTTGGATCAAATATTACATTCTAATATGGTATCAAATTATTCACATATTGGGTCTAATAATCACACATGCTCCCATGTCCCCGACATATCTTGTCCAGGTGGTTGAGTGTGAATTTCACATTAGAGAATGAAAACATTACCTAATAATTCAAATGTCTTGAGTCTATTCACCTAATGTCAATTGATTGTGTATTGAATACTCGCATTTTAAGCTTCAAAAAAATCTTATCCTATCAACCAATTTTGCACTAAGGGAGGTTTAATAGATGCACATTTTAGATAAATTATGTGATAAATTGTAGCATCATCAATCACATATAAAATCGAATTCTTAACTAGAAAGTGGGGGAGTTTTCTCTAGTTGTTGAGGTAGGGCATCAATTATCCTTTGTTCTTCAATTAAAAAAACCTCCTTTGTAGTTAAAATAAAAATAGAAATAGAATAAGATTTTGTTTATATGTCGTGATTATAGACATAGATGAAAAGGGGGAAGAGGGTGGTGGGGTTGGGAGGAAAAGAAGATCTAATATCACCATTTTTAGTGTGGTATTGGTCAGCCTACATATGCTTATTGCTTGCAAAACGCAAAGTGGGTTGGTGAAAACGCTTCAATACCAAACACAAAACGCATTAAATTTTTTTTTTTTTTTTTTTTTAATGTCTTGCCTGAATGGATAATGAAGTTTTTTTTTCATGCTAGTCTTGCCCCAACCTCCTAATAAGATCCTTCCTCTACACTTTTGTTAGGTGCCTCTTTTCCGCTGTTCACACCTACATGATCCTCTCTCTCTCTCTCTCTCTCTCTCTCCCATATGTCAAAGTAAACAAGGAAAAGTCTTACCCGATATCCAATAAAAAAACGTTCCATTCATTGGAATTTGGATGTTTCATTTCACAATTAAGGAAACAACTAGGAATATCACCGCAATTCACAAACTACACGTTCTATTTATTGTTTGGTTATGTCAATTTGATTGCCACAATTAGCTAATCATCGCTCTAATTTCAGTTAATTACAATACATTAAATATGCAAACACAAATTACTTCAAGTTATGAGTTTTGCTAATCACAGTCGACCCACGCACGGTGTTCGCCTAAAAACGAGTACATATAAATGTAAAGTCTTTTTCAATCTTTTAGTAGGACTCAAGTTTGAGAAATTGGTTAGAAAAAATCATGATATATGTGGAGTAAATACCTCATAAAATGTAACAAAACATGATCAATTTCTCCTTTGGTTTCTTCACCTACCCCCCAAAAAAAGAGTGAGTGGTGGTTGGTAGTCGGCATGACTTATCCAAAGAGCTCCTAAGTTTAGTTTTTAATTAATTTCTTGTTGCATAGCCATTGACGTATTACCTTTAGTATAGTTTTGTTTTTAATCTAGTTTTCTTTCCTTATTGTCTTGAGTATTACATTTTGAGGCTCCAAAGCCTTTCGATAGGCAGTGTCAGCTTTGCTTAGTCAAGGACTCAAAACAAAAATATTTTATAAGATCTTTTCTTGGTCAAATTTGCCAATTAGGTCATCAAATACCAAATCATGTTATAGGACTCAATCAGAGCAGGGTATTATTGTCTTGAATTATCTGGTTTCATGCTAAGAGATATGTATATAAGAGTCATGCAACTCTTCAATGCTCTTAACAATAACTTTCCTTCTGGGCAACTCCTTTTACCAAAACCCTGTCTGGCTTCCCATATATAATGGCGAAGCTGCCTCCATAAATTCTGCTATACAGAACACCTCATAAATAATGTGACATTAATTTGTGGAATTTAGGAAGGAATAAGATCAGTTATATAACAGCCAATGGGATCCAGGGTTTTGGCTCGAGAAGAACTTACATGTAACGGAGATGCCATCGTGGCAATATTCCGAGCGTATCAAATATTGTCATGTCGAAAAGTTAAAACACATAACAATGAATGGTTGGTTTGGGATAACGCCATAGTGATATGCCAGGTACATGTAATTTTTTATTTTTTATTCCTGTCGGCTGAGCTTTTTCCTCTCAAGCAATTAATGCAATGTCTTAGCAATTAATGCTTTAATAACTTTTTAAATAATAATAACAATATCAAGGGTATTGTTGAAAAAATTATAGTCCTTAGACTATAGCTTTTACTAAAAAAAGAAGATAGATTAATTCATGGCAACAATTAATAAGGTGTGGAATTTGAGGAATATAAAAAGGCCACCATAGACTCCATGCCAAAATCCCACAAAACACAACCAAATAAATTAGAGGGATGGGGTTGGTAGGTTTTCCACTAACAACTGATGCATAAAAAGAAAGAATAAGTGGTCCTAAATTTGGAAATTTCATGCAACATAAGATTCAAACATACTCAGACCAAAAAAAAAATATTCAAATATATGCTAGAAATGAATAAAAGAGGAGAAAAAAAAAGTAAGAAATCAAGGAGAAACAATAATAATAAAATGGGTCATGTTAGGGAGACGAACTTTAGATACCAACTTGTGTACCATCTCTCTAATAGAGCGTGGAACCCATTGTATTGATGGGCTCCACC
Organism: Prunus dulcis; assembly: GCF_902201215.1. Lineage (NCBI taxonomy): Eukaryota > Viridiplantae > Streptophyta > Magnoliopsida > Rosales > Rosaceae > Prunus > Prunus dulcis. Next base: position 20,160,572 of record NC_047651.1, on the reverse strand, counting down.
TCTATTAGAAAGATGATACACAAGTTGATTTCTAAAATTTATCTCCCTAGTATTTTCCTAATAAAATTATTCAATCACCTAGGTTCGATTGAAGCAAAATCACCCAATCATGTTTTCATTTATCTTCTTTTAGTTTTTGGGTTCGGTTTCCACTAGAAATGTCAAGCTAATAAAGCATGCAAAAGTAACTGAAGGCCCTGTCATATATATATATTAGAGATGATCAATAGTAGGTGAATAATCGTCTAATACAGCAACTATTAAGTGGGATATATTCTTTAGTTACATGACATGGAGGCATTTTAAGATCGAAAAAAACTTCACACATAAATTTTAATATGAAGTTAAGTTGAGAATAATATTGATATTACACGAAGCTGTATCACATAAACTGTAATAAGTTATATTTATAGTTATAAGGATATTATTTTCTTAAATGTAAATAGAGTTACCTTGTTTTCTACAATTAGTAATTTCAGTAAAGTTTTATATCTTTGTTTTCCACAACAGTGTATTGGGTAAAGATCCTCTTGCTAGATATTCAGAATCTATTATATGTTAATGTCATAAAACCATAAATCTTCACCATACAATAAAAATAAACCAAATTGATATATTCACAATTTAACAAAATAACATATTAAAATTGTACGAGATTACCTTATACATAAATAACCAACAATTTATTTTTACAATTTAACAACATAACATAGCAAAACCTGTATTGCTGACCTTCCGTTGTACCCAAAACTACTAGTCATTTTTACAAATAGTTTTGCAGGGAATTAAGGATGACGTGCTGCTTTCGTGCCCTCTCTCACAGCCTGCTCACCAACCCCCTTCCTTCCAGTTATCATTGACAAGTAAAAGCCCGCGTTTTTGAACCCCACCTAAACTACACATGTTGTTCACAAACACACAAATTCTCCACGTGTCGCGCTGTCAACCGTTCAAGATCATGAAGATCCAAGGGCCACCTGCAGTTTTCAACTAACCCATCGGCCTACCAACCCCAGAACTCTATGCAGGAAGGCCCCTATATAAACAAGGCGAATATGGGTGAACCAACTCAGGAAAATTTTCACTCCTCATACTTAGAAAATTTTCCATCCAAATTCATCACCCTCTTCCTTTCCCATTCTCTCTTTCCATTCCCATATTTTCTTTCCATTTTTTGAGTTATAAAAAAAACCCTTTTGCCCTTTGTGCCATTTTGTAATTTGTCCCCTTGTCAAATTGTGACATTTTTCCTCATCCGGCTCGTCAAGTTTGGCATTGTTTGTGATCTGGGAAGCAATGGAAATCGGCAATAAGGATCAAAACGGCAATGGGTTGGAGTCGTTTTGCGTGGGGCATGATCAGCTACATGGGACACAGGACCCATTGAACTGGGGCATGGCTGCTGAGTCTCTGAAAGGGAGCCACCTGGACGAGGTCAAACGGATGGTCAACGAGTACAGGAAGCCAGTTGTCAGGCTGGGTGGAGAGAGCCTGACCATAGCTCAGGTGGCTGCAATTGCAAACCACGACAGTGGAGTCCACGTGGAGCTCTCTGAGGAAGCCAGAGCTGGGGTGAAGGCCAGCAGCGACTGGGTTATGGATAGCATGAGCAAGGGCACAGACAGCTATGGTGTAACCACTGGTTTTGGTGCAACCTCACACAGGAGAACCAAGCAAGGTGGAGCCCTCCAGAGGGAGCTAATTAGGTAATTAACTCTAATTAATTCATCCATTCAACATATCAAATCATCTTGCTTTCACGTTCTCATGAGATGGTTTAGGAATTCCATTATAAATGCGAGTAGATACTCGTTATCTCGCCTGATCATAACAAGTAACAAATTGATAGGGACTTTTCTCTGTTATGATGGTTTTTGTTTTTTTTCTTTTATGAATATGCTTGAATTCCCTGGTGGGAGTTTAATATGATTGAATTGAATAAGGATAGGGTGTAGCCATAATTTTTGATATATTTTTCTTATGCCACCAGCTATTTTTAGGTGAAAATTGGTGACTGTCAGTGTCTCACCTTATGTACTTATTGATGGCGGTATAGGTAGGTGAAGTCTTTTGAAATGGCCTTACCACCACCCCCCAAAAAAAAGAAAAAAAGAAAAAAAAAAGGGAAAATAATCTAGAGAAGGAGAATGACCATTTCACCAAAAAATTATAATAATTTTTTTTATTTTTAAATACATTTATATAATTTTTCTTTTTATAAGATTTTATTTGTCCAAACGTGAGTCATCATGTGATTGAGTCTTTCACCTGAGAATATAAATTCACTCTCCAAACCAAATAAAATAAATATTTTTATGTATTTACTACTATAACTGGTTTTTATTTATTTATTATTATTTATAAATATTTATATTCAGAGTAGGTTGAGTTTTCTATTTAATAGCTCAATTCTCCGTTTACATTTACTCAACCGTAGTTGTTTTTACAAACGAGGATAGCACTCCCTTGCTATTAAAAAGATGAATAAAAACAATTTCTATTTGTCAAAACATTTTGATAGTCTTGTGATTTAATAAGGATAAAGTAACTAATATTGATAATAAAATAATTTTATGACCGGTCAAAATAATTGGGGATTAAGCGCGACACAGATACATTATATTTATACTATTATTTAAGAGAAGATTTTTGTCAATGATTTTCTATAAAATAGTGCTATTTTATTAATATTTGCACTATTATTAATAAAATAGTCCTATTTTACATTTGCTTGACATAAAAGAAAGCTAATATAATAAAAGTAGAATAGTAATTTATAATCATTTAAAAAAAATAAACACAAAATATTTTAATCAAGAAAGCTCTCATTTTTCACAACATGTTGAATTTTGTGCACATGACAGTCTGGTCCTCTTACACAATAACTATAGAGGTCTCTGTTTTGGGAAAGGTATTTCATCCTGTTAACAGTGTATGTAAGAAAACCACTCTCCCCCAATATCAGCTTTTATAAATAAAAAAATATGGTGTTAATTGAGTTTTTTTTTTTTTTTTGTTGTTGAACAGATTCTTGAATGCTGGAATCTTTGGCAGCAGCACAGAATCTACCCACACATTGCCTCACACAGCAACAAGAGCAGCAATGCTTGTGAGGATCAACACACTCCTCCAAGGCTACTCAGGCATCAGATTTGAAATATTGGAAGCCATAACCAAGTTCCTCAACAACAACATCACCCCATGCCTTCCTCTGAGAGGAACAATCACTGCATCAGGGGACCTGGTTCCTCTCTCCTACATTGCCGGGCTTTTGATTGGCAGGCCCAACTCCAAGTCCACAGGGCCCAATGGAGAAACCCTCACTGCTGCTGATGCCTTCAAGTTGGCTGGGGTTAATGGTGGGTTCTTTGAGTTGCAGCCAAAAGAGGGTCTTGCATTGGTCAATGGCACTGCAGTTGGCTCTGGTTTGGCTTCTATGGTTCTCTTTGAGGCCAACACTCAAGCAGTTTTAGCAGAAGTCATGTCAGCAATTTTTGCTGAAGTTATGCAAGGGAAGCCTGAATTTACAGACCATTTGACACATAAATTGAAGCATCATCCAGGCCAAATTGAGGCTGCTGCCATAATGGAGCACATTTTGGCTGGAAGTGATTATGTAAAAGCTGCTGAAAAGGTGCATGACTTAGATCCTCTTCAGAAGCCTAAGCAAGACAGATATGCTCTTAGAACTTCTCCCCAATGGCTGGGCCCACAGATTGAAGTGATCAGAGCAGCAACCAAAATGATTGAGAGGGAGATCAACTCAGTGAATGATAACCCATTGATTGATGTCTCAAGGAACAAGGCTTTACATGGTGGAAATTTCCAAGGGACCCCAATTGGTGTTGCCATGGATAACACCAGATTAGCCATTGCTGCTATTGGCAAACTCATGTTTGCCCAATTCTCTGAGCTTGTCAATGACTTCTACAACAATGGGTTGCCTTCAAATCTCACAGGAAGCAGCAACCCAAGCTTGGATTATGGGTTCAAAGGTGCTGAAATTGCAATGGCATCTTACTGCTCAGAGCTCCAGTTCCTTGGCAACCCTGTCACCAACCATGTCCAAAGTGCAGAGCAACACAACCAAGATGTCAACTCCTTGGGATTGATTTCTTCTAGAAAGACAGCTGAGGCTGTGGACATATTGAAGCTCATGTCATCCACATACTTAGTTGCATTGTGCCAAGCTGTTGATCTGAGACATTTGGAGGAGAACTTGAAGAGCACAGTGAAGAGCACTGTCAGTCAAGTGGCCAAGAGAGTCCTAACAGTGGGCTTCAATGGTGAGCTTCACCCCTCTAGGTTCTGTGAGAAAGACTTGCTCAAGGTGGTTGACCGCGAATACGTTTTCGCTTACATCGATGACCCCTGCAGTGCTACCTACCCATTGATGCAGAAACTGAGGCATGTTCTAGTTGAGCATGCATTGAACAATGGTGAGAAGGAAAAGAGTTCAAGCACTTCAATCTTCCAAAAGATTACAGCTTTTGAAGAGGAGCTTAAGACCCTCTTGCCCAAAGAAGTTGAAAGTGCCAGGCTTGAATATGATAATGGAAAATCAGCAACCCCAAACAGAATCAAAGATTGCAGGTCTTACCCACTATACAAGTTTGTGAGAGAAGAGCTGGGAACTGCTTTGTTGACAGGTGACAAAGTAAGATCACCAGGTGAGGAAAGTGACAAGGTGTTCAATGCAATCTGTGCTGGAAAGTTTATTGATCCTCTGCTGGACTGCTTGAAGGAGTGGAATGGTGCTCCTCTTCCCATATCTTAGAGAGTGCTGGTTATGGCTTTACTACTGCAAATTACTTAATTTTCTTGTCAAAAATTTATGTTTTTTTTTAATCCCCTTTCATACAAGGCTGTATGGCCTTGAAACTGGAAAATGTATGTTTTTTTCTTCTTTTATTTTCATTTTATTGCTTATATGTTGTCTACATTGTAGTCGATCTTCAGCAGATCAACAAAATGTATTATAAACAAAAGTCACAAAAGGTGGCTTTATTTCTTTAAATCTCTTTCTCTATATCTGAGGATGTCTTCTTTTGCCCAACCTGTATGAAAAAAGCTGAAAGCAAGGAAGCTGACCAACTGGTATTGGTAAATACATTGATCAATATGATAGATTTTGTTAACTTGAAAAACATGTAAGGTCTCAACCAGCCGGCCTGATTGATTTCCAGTTTTGTTGAATAAGAAATAATTACTTCCTACAAGTACTGTTTCTCTCTGTCTCTGTTTTCTCTACCTCATTTTCTCAAAATTGTAATCGTTGTAGTTTAACTTCATTTAAACAGAATCCACAGCACAAACTTTTGTTTAAAAAAATTAATCACTTAAAAAGATGAAACCCCTCATGGCATCGTGGTAGTGTCTGTAAGAAATCTCAATTTCCTGTAATTTAGACTATCGCTTGTACTAAAAAAAAAAAAAAAAGAGGTGAAACTCTTGCTTCGAGAGAGATGTACGTTCTCAATCAATAAAATCCATTTGAATCGATGAGATGGGAATGGTGGGAACGGAAATGACAGGATGCTACTCATTGCCTCTCTTAAGTGAGATATTAGATGTCACACCAACCCCATTGTTGTTTAACTCCAATTGGAACCTTGTTTAATAAGTCAAGTTAGATCAGATATTTCTTTGTAAATGTCATAAGCGTTACTCTCATGTACTGAATCTTCAAAACTCTTTGGTAGGTGAAGGTGAAGATAAAGCTAATTACCAACCAAACGAAAACATAAAAAAGGGGGGGAGAGGAGGGAGGTGGGGGAGAAGCAGAAGGTCTCAATCAAGGCTGGCCACAAATCAATAGCTTTAAAAGTAGGACTGGTGTTTGGTATATGTTCATATCATGTTTGCTTGTACCATGCAAAAGAATGTTTTTTTTTTATTGGTGAGTAAGCAATATAAGATCTACAACAAAATTAACTCTTTCTTTTTCTTGAAATATGACATGTTACATTTATAATTTTTCTTTCTACCAAGAGCACATGACTCGTCATCGTTACGATATAAATTTCACCTTTATATTCATACGGTATTTTATTTATTAATTTTAATTCAAATGATATTTGTAACGGTTGGATGAAAAATAGATCTATCCTCAGTTCTTAAAGGACTACAGTAAAAAAACTATTTGGCATATCGAATTTGGCTTACACACACACATCACATATTTTCTAATTATTTTAGCTCAAGTATTAAGATAGATTTATGATTGTCTAAAAAAACCCCAAAGAAAAGAAAGAAAAAAATCACTACATTGTGACATAGTGGGTTGGTGACTAATTAAAAAATAAATTAAATCAAAAGAAAATTCAAAAGGAGCTTGGGGGTTGGTGATATTGAGTGACATCTCTCCTCCAAATCCCCACGTATGTTGCTTAGAATAAATACCTCGCAAACCCACACTCGCTTTGTGCTTGGCTGCTCGACCTCTGTTTCTTTCTCAGAACACATTTCAGAACTCTCGCAAATTTCATCAATGGCGTACGAGCGGGTTCTCCTGGGGATGGGCAATCCTCTTCTCGACATTTCAGCTGTCGTTGACGATGAATTCTTGACAAAGTAAGCCTCCATTTTGGTATCTTACGTTTTTATATTCTCATGCTCTGGTACTGTTTGGTTGCTCAGAAAATGGTAGGAAAACTAATGATGTGCGATCTGTTATTAAGATTTTCAGTTTTCGTCCTGCTTAATTTGATGGGTTTTGCCTCCGTTGTCAATAACTTGTATTGGGCAAACTCGTGTAGATAGATCTGAAACTTTTTTGTTTTAAGAAACAGAGGATTATGATAAAGAAAAATAGATCTGAAGGATTTTTTTTCTTTGTTTTGTTTTATGGGCTTAACCCAAAACCTCATCTTTTCCATAATGGTAGCAACCCAGATGAGCAATAGTTGAGTTCTTGTAGCTGATATATATGTCACTGTTTTGGTTTGGATCTGATCTGATTAGATATAGTGCAACAAATTCACCTTGTCACTGATGATTGGGATTGTGTGCTTTTAATAGAACTTCAATGGTTTTTCTTATCATTTATGCGCTTTGACCATGCTCACTTAGTTAAAGTGGAAAAGGCCAATGTGGTTACTTGCTTGTTTGATTGTGTGATTTTTTGTATTCACGGTATGTATGACTATGAAAAATCCATTTTTAACCTTCAATGAAAGTTTCTTCATTTCCTCTTTAATTACTTCCTTTTTTATTCTTTGGCCAACTCTTCAATTACTTTCAAGTGTTATAGCCTCATATTAGTTTTACTTCAAGCTTAATTTGTTGTTACACTGGAACTATAATCATAGATTAATGTTGTATTTAAATGTTTCTATATGCTGATTGTATTTTTTTCTCTTTCTTTGATCTATGCATCATGCCGTATGGAGAACTAAGTTGACTTATTTGCTGACAGATATGACATCAAGCCGAACAATGCCATTCTTGCTGAGGACAAGCACCTGCCCATGTAATTTCAGTTCATTTTTGGTTCTCATCCTTACTTTCTTGTTTTCTTATTAAATCACCTTGGTTTAGAAAATGTTGTCTTTTATTTCCATAGCTTCCAGTCAGTAACTAAAACCAATTAGCTTTCCCTGTTTGAACCCCATATCTTCTTATTGGCAAAAGGTGTTAGTTTTCTAATCTGTAAGCTCTATGTTTATAAGCTCCTCTTAGAGGTTCATTTAAACATAACATCATGATTGGTTTCTGGCATTTGCAACTTCCTGGAATATTGCATTTGCTTATTCAATCTTTGTGGATGGTTTTTCACAGGTATGACGAAATGGCTTCCAAGTCCAATGTAGAGTATATTGCTGGAGGTAAGTTGATAAGTTGTTCTCTTTGGTATTTGGTGATGCCATTTTTATGATCTTGTCTACAAACTTGCTTGATAACAATGCCTATTTTTCTATCCTTTGCAAGCTGTTGACTAATGTACTATATGTTTATTGTGCTCTCTTTAGGTGCGACTCAAAATTCAATTAGGGTTGCCCAGGTGTGTTTATGTATTTTTAAGAGAATTTTGTATTTTATTTAAGATCTGATTCAATCATATTGTACTGATAACAAATCTCAATTTCTGTGTTATTTTGTTAAAGTGGATGCTCCAAGTTCCTAATGCGACTAGTTACATTGGATCCATTGGGAAGGACAAATTTGGAGAAGAGATGAAGAAAAATAGTAAACTTGCTGGTGTTAATGTGAGTTTCTCTACATCTTCACCTACCCTACTGATCCCTCAGCTATCAAATTATTTTGAGTCACAAAATATTTATTTACATTTGTAATCAGGTACAATACTATGAAGATGACAAGGCTCCAACAGGAACATGTGCTGTTTGTGTAGTTGGTGGTGAGAGGTCAGTTTTACATCTTTTGCCTGTTCAAAAAACTGTTGCATGCTGATCTTCATAGCCATCTTCATGCTGATCCTCTTTTACTTTTATTACTGGTCTGTGTCATGCATTTAGATTTTACTCATGGTTCCCATCATGATCCTTTTATCAGTCATAGGTCATAGATTTTTGGAACAAAAGGCCCCTGCATAAAGTTTTCTATTTCTTTTTCTCCTCAACTAGTCCTATGGTTTATTAAAACTCTGCTGGGATTAATTTCCTGTTACAAATAATTGTACAGGTCCCTTGTTGCTAACTTATCAGCTGCAAATTGTTACAAATCTGAGCATTTGAAGCAACCAGAAAACTGGGCTCTTGGTATTACTTCCTTTGCTCTCTTGTTAATTCAAACCTCGTCTTTTTTATTAGTTTTGGTCATTTGTCCTCTCAGACTCATCTCTACATAAACTGATGCTTGAACAGTGGAAAAGGCAAAATATTTCTACATTGCTGGATTTTTCCTTACTGTGTCTCCTGAGTCCATCCAACTGGTTGCTGAACATGCAGCTGCAAACAATAAGGTATCAAAAATGTAGTTTTTCTTGGACTGAGTATGGACAATGTGGTTGGAGTCTTTCTCTTTTTGTTGGTAAATTCAATAGCTTCAGCAGCCTTCTCTTGCATGTGTAGGTATTCATGATGAATCTATCTGCTCCTTTCATTTGTGAGTTCTTCAAGGATGTGCAGGAGAAAGCCCTGCCGTAAGTCACTTCTGCCCTCAACCCCCCACCCCTTAAAATAAAAATAAAAAAGTAAAGAAAATTAGTTTCTTGGTGTTCATGATGTCCCTCAATGGAGAGTACTGAATTTCCTTTTCATATAGGTACATGGACTATGTTTTTGGGAATGAGACAGAAGCAAGAACCTTTTCAAGGGTTCATGGCTGGGAGGTAACACTACTTGGTCTTGGGTATCTCAAATTTGACAGCATAACTTCTAATCTCTACCAGTCACTAATTATAATGTCTTTTGCAATCAGACTGACAATGTCGAGGAGATCGCTATAAAGATTTCCCAGTTGCCCAAAGCATCAGGTGCTCACAAGAGGATTACTGTGATCACACAAGGTGCAGATCCTGTTGTGGTTGCTCAGGATGGGAAGGTGAAATTGTATCCTGTGATCTTGTTGCCTAAGGAGAAGCTGGTTGATACCAATGGAGCTGGTATGATTTCTTACCCCTTAACTTTAAGCAATTATCAATGTTTACCGGTGAAACACTTGAGTGGGAAATCAGGATTACAGATGAAGAACAGAAGAGGTCATGTTCAATAATGATTAACAAAACCCATAATGTTTCTTGTGGCAGGGGATGCATTTGTTGGGGGATTCTTGTCTCAGCTGGTTCAAGAGAAGCCCATGGAAGACTGTGTTAGAGCTGGTTGTTATGCCGCAAATGTTGTCATCCAAAGGTCAGGCTGCACATACCCCGAAAAGCCTGATTTCCATTAGGCCCCATTTCTCAACAGTTCAGCTCCATGTAGTTCCATTTGTGGTAGAGTTGGATTTCATGCTGATGTAATTGTCAGAGCCGGCAGTGTTTATGTCCTAAACCCATTTATCTGGTATAGGAGTTTGTTTGTTTTGATGTTAATTTTGTTTGTGATCCTTGTCACATAAAGATGACATCGATGGCAATTTTTTTTACAGAACGTATTTTCCATATTAATATCAAAAAAGCTGAACTAGTTATCGCAGTCTCTTTTAGTAATTTTATTTTCATGGTTTAATTTGAGTACACTGCATTCCCTTCAAACTTGGCTGATGCCCTCAGAACTTTTTCAATTACGAATGTAAGTTAGGAGAGATTCTTAGGTGTCACCGGTTGTATACACCCTTGAGTGAGAGTGATTGCTACAATCTCTTTCTACTTCTATGGGTTTTCCCAAGATAATACTGTTGGGTCTACGATCTGTGTGGGTATACCGTATATGTACATAGGTACAAGTGTGACGAACAGTGGAAATTACATGTAAACCTTGCAATAGTTATATCAAATTATCCATTTATCATCGATTCACATAACTAAGTCACTTAAATCAAGCACTCTCGAAAAATGAAGAAAGCAAAGCGGCGATAAAATTACAATTCGTAAACTCATTCACAAGGTTAGATGGCTTCATTTGCCCAATTCTGGTTACAACTTACAATTAGCCTGGGAAGCACTAGGCTCCTTTAGCACTCTAATTGCAGATAAATGCTTTGACTTAAGGAGGCTCTGCTAATCTAAATTTGGAAATGAAGCATGCAAAAGCATATGATCAGTTGGAATATTGGCCTAATAAAAGTTGCTTCACCATCAAGGAACTTAAAATTGGGGATCTTACTCACTTTTAGCATCTACGAGATGGTATGAATGCTAAGTTTGAGATATTTATGAATAATTTCGGTAGCATTACGTAGAGTAGATTAGGCTGTGGTGGAGTTTTTGCAATTAGAGAAATAATGCTATTCCCCTACACAAAGTTACATCTCTATCATGCCAATCAAATCACAGTTGCCGCACTAAGTATGACTTGGAAAACTGAATGATGTGTCACAGAAGGAAGCTTGAGTTTTATTTATTATTTAGAATATAGCTATAGCCTGATTGACCCTCCATATAATTTGATCATCGAACTAAAAATCATGTGTAGATATTTGGGCACTTGAATACATGGCACCTCAATGATAATGAAGCCCCTGATCAAGTTCAGCGCCGATGCAGCAAAGAACGCTGAGGAAAATGCATTCGTTGCAAGGAATGCAGAGCTTTGAGTTGGTGGAAAACTGGAACACTTCCTCAGCGTGATCAAGCAATGCCCTGAACAAAGGGTGGCTGAGCAAGGCAACCTTGATGACATATCTTTTGCAATCTTCACCAACATACACCACCAAATGGCCTTTTGGGACATCTTTTGGGATGTAGTCCTCCTCATCAAAGCAGAACCACATGTATCTATGGCTAGTGTGACCCCAGATTGCACTCTTTAGGACACTAGCACCGGCTTTCCTGCATCTACGAAAGCATTGCTTGATGAGAAACTTGCTCTCTGTCGGCTTCATCGATGTTCATGACAACTAGACTGTGAGAGTGAGAGAGTGAAAGAGAGGGCACTGAGGATTGTATGGCAGCGAAGTTTAGCTTTATATAGCAGTATGTAAGTGAAAATTACATCCCAATGTAGATTGGCTACTGTTTGGGATATTCTAAAATAATAGATTATTTTGCCACAGTTGTGTTTGTGTGTGTGTGTGTGTGTGAGAGAGAGAGAGAGAGAGAGAGAGAGAGCAGTGGATTCTTATTACATTTTGGTGGGGGTAGTAAATTAGATCATAGTTCACTTGCAATTAGTGTTCCAATTATGGAAGTATATAGCTCATAATCAACCATCATTTTCATATTTCCCCAGTTAATGTACATCTGTCTGAACTAAATGAGAGGACTGAATCAAAAGTACAATAGAAAAAGAAGAAGAAGAGAAATTAGAAAAACCATTCCCAGAAATTTAGAAATGTACCAGCCAAGAATGATGCCATTCATTAAGTAAACCTAGTCTCAGTGTGTTTGTGTTTATGGAACAATCTGTCTGTAATTTTTTTGGAACTTGAAATTTGAATGGAACATAAAGTACACCAATGAAAAACTTGTTAAATAAACTTCAGAAGCAACTTTGTTTTCTTTTTGCTGCATTGTTTGAAGTTTTCTTGAGAATTGCATGTGGCCAATTGGTACAAGTCAATTTGAGCCATGGCCCATGAGCTATAGAGCACACAGATTTCAATTAAAATAAGTTTTCCTGGTAAGTTGGTATATATATATATATATATATATATGAAGAATGAGACCCTCAGCATGACACATCATTCAATTTCAAAAGCCAACGGATCTTCCTATATGGCTCCACTCTGCACCCACAGAAAGAGAAGAGAAGAGAGAGAGAACTCCCTGATTCTGCTGTTAGAGAGGTTAGAAGGTCAAATCTGGTTGATTTGGACAAAATTTGAAGTTATAGCACAGTATTATCCATGCATTATCTTTTTAGCCTTTGTTGGCAGAGTTTGGATTATTTTTCTTTTGTTAAAATGGAAAAGTGACAACATTAGTTGTTGAAGATGTTATCTTGTCTAACATTCCCCTTGCAACATGCATGTGTTTATGTTCAGGCTTTGATATTCTATACAATTCAGCTCTCGCCCCATGCACTTGTACATGGCAGCTTTATTTTTTGGTCTTCAGATTTGTGTTTTTGAGTGGCAATTTAAATTTGTGAACAATAATGAAAACAACCCATTTTCAATCCCCATCCCTCTCTTTCATTACTCAAAATAGGAGAAATTTTTATATGTTCCGAGAAGTCCAAATATCTCACATTGATGGGACCATATTCACCAATGGTTATGGCTCACAAAATCACTTCAAAATACTGAATTAGAGTGCTAGAAGCTAAACATAGAGAATACTAAATTGTATGATTAGCCACTTTAACCTATTTCTTGGGGGAAAAAAACCAACTAAAATATATGGCTTTTATTGTAAATTGCAATCCCAACCTCATATTTTCATCACCATGTTTTGCTCCAAACCGCCTAAAACATGAGGCACACATCTTTCTTCCCTAAGTATGTCCAACTTCTCACCCCTTATAAAAACCTAACCCCATCAATATTTATAATTTCATCTTCATTTTTCAAACACAATTCAATCAAAACCCTCACAAAAATTAAGAAAACACCAAAAAGGATCAATAATATGGCCAATAAAACTGCCATTCTCATTTGTGTGCTAGTTGTTGTGATTGGATGTAGCAGCATGCAGGGCAGTGAAGCAATCTCAGCATGCGCCAAGCCATGCATGCCAGTCTGCATGAAGGAGGAAGGGGCAAGCATTCCCATCTGTGAGATTGCCTGTGAGAACTATTGCAAACAGATCTCCGGCAACCGGAATTCTGACTGGAATCGATATCGCAACCTTTGATTGTTCATCAAGCAAGTTTCAGATTTAATTAAGTTCTAATTAAATTGGTCTAAATAAATGATGTAACTACTGGAATTTTGTGAATATTATAAGGGTAGCTGAACAATATTCCATTGTAGTTTGTAAATAAAAATGCAATATTCTTTACCAAGCATACTTTGTAATATTTTTTTACCATCAGTTTCTTTACTATCATATACAACATTCCCCTCACAAAATAAAATGAGACTCGTAATTAGCTCGTAGAATGTTAAAATAACAAAAGTGCAATCACCAAACGAATCGTCATCATCATTTTATTGAAAACTTTTTCATATTGGTCCCCTCACTTTCTAAATATAGTACGTGAAATCTTTGATCTTGTTGAAAGTAACTTTTGTTCTTTTCTAATTTCTATCTAAATGGTAAGGCATTTTGATCGTGACATTGAAATAACCTTGCAATATGTAATCTCTCCACTGTCTCTTATTGTTAATGTCAAACCCCCTGCGGGTCTTTTTCTCTCTCGCTCTTTATGTGATTAATTATATGAACTTCATGAAGAGATATATATATATATATATATATAAAGGAATGTTACACTCGTGATATGTAAGTGTTTCTCTAATCATACATGTATGTAATGAGAGTTAAATGTGAAGTCTTTCTCCACTCCCGAAGTATATGGATAATTCCAATTACATCCTAATTAATCACTTCTTATCAAAATTTTCTCCACAATTCACTTTTTATTTTGATTTCCTTTGTTTAATTTCAATTAAAATATTAATCATATCATACCCCTATATTGTTACACATAAATTATTAGTACAAGTTATCTGTGATGCTAGTGATAGCTTATCTTAGATTTAAAAGAAAATATCTGACAAAAGAAAAATAAAGGTTGACTTATATTCTTTTTTTGAGTTATAACTTATCTTGTTTTTGTGGGTCTGAAGGTATACTTATCTATTTGGTACCACCATTTCTATATGATATATTCAAGACCGTTGTATGTTAAAATGCGCACATACGCGCAATGTAACCCAACCCAAGTCGTACCGTCAGAAAACAACAGTGACTTCCTTCGTGCGCTGTGTCCCAGCCGCGCAAATTAGCGACCGCCCTTCGCCAAAACTCTATCCTGAGGCAGTTTCAAGATTGTCGCGCAAAACCTAGACAAAGCTCTCTCTTTCTGTGATTACACCACTTGGAATTGGGAGTGCTTCTGAAGGCTAATCAACCAGTCTCGTTGAATGTACAGGTTCTCAATTAGTCAATTTCTGAGCTTTATGTATGAATAATTGCTACAAACATATGCCAATTGACTCAAATCTTGCACTTTTAGGGTTTCGCTACTGGGTTGGTCTTGTAACTTCATTGATTACATGATTAGAAGCCAATGTACCAAAAGCTTATATCTTTTAGGAGAATAATGTTGTGGATGTGAATCTTGGGAAAAATGGGTGATGTTGAGATACCCAATTGGCTGAAAGGGTTGCCATTGGCGCCCGAGTTTCGACCGACTCATACTGAATTTGCAGACCCAATTGCGTATATATCGAAAATTGAGAAGGAAGCTAGTGAATTTGGTATTTGCAAGATTATCCCACCGTTGCCAAAACCCTCGAAAAGATATGTTTTTAGCAACTTAAATAAGTCGCTTGCTAAGTGCCCAGAATTGGGTTCTGATGTAAATTTGTTGAATGATTGTTCTCCCCTGAAAACGGGTTCTGGGGATGGTCGTAGTGATGGGGAGGCTAGGGCAGTCTTTACCACAAGGCACCAAGAATTGGGCCAGAGTGTGAAAAGAGTGAAAGGGGCAGCAGTTCAGAATCCGCCATCAGGTGTTCATAAGCAAGTGTGGCAAAGTGGGGAAATTTATACTTTGGAGCAGTTTGAATCTAAGTCTAGGGCTTTTGCAAGGAGCATATTAGGTACAATTAAGGAGGTCTCTCCATTGCTTATAGAGGAAATGTTTTGGAAGGCAGCTTCTGAGAAGCCTATATATGTGGAGTATGCAAATGATGTGCCTGGGTCTGCTTTTGAAGAACCGGTTGGTCAATTCCGTTATACTAATAGGCGGAGGAGGAAGAGGAATTCTTACCATAGAAGTAGAGAAAACTCTGATAGTAAGACAAGTGACCTGATTAGCAGTAGTGAAAGAGACTCTCATAGTATTGAAGTTAAAAATGCTTCTCCTAAGAATGTTTCAGATACATGTTTAGAGGTATCCAAATCATCTACTGCTCCAGAAATCTTGTCAGCAGAAGAAACCTCCCAATCTTCTAGGCGAAAAAATCCAAATGCATGTTGTGATACAGAAGGTACTGCTGGTTGGAGGCTTTCAAACAGTCCTTGGAACTTACAAGTAATTGCACGCTCACCTGGTTCACTTACTCGTTTCATGCCTGATGATATCCCGGGTGTTACTTCTCCTATGGTTTACATTGGAATGTTGTTCAGTTGGTTTGCTTGGCACGTTGAAGATCATGAGCTTCACAGCATGAATTTTCTTCACACGGGATCTTCAAAGACTTGGTATGCTGTTCCAGGAGATTATGCATTTGATTTTGAGGAACTTATTCGCACTGAGGCATTTGGTGGTAATGTTGACCGCCTAGGTATGTGAAACTCTTCATGGCTGGTTCATTGGTTGTTTCATAAAAGCTTACAATTTTAGCAGATTGGAAATCCAAAATATGGCATCTCCAAAAAAATTTTAATTCAATTTTTTTATGTGTTCTGTTCTTATAGGATTGCCCATTCCATTCTGAAATTTATTGAGTGTTATTACTTCTATAGCCTTTTTCTAACTCAGGTCCAGTTTCTCTTATTGCCAGCTGCTCTCTCATTACTGGGTAATAAAACAACTTTAATTTCACCTGAGGTTGTTGTTGCATCGGGAATTCCTTGTTGCAGGTGGGTTTTTCTTTTCTCGTTCTTGTTACTTCTGTGGTCCATTATAATGTTAATTTAGTTTGTGGATTTCTTTTACATGTTAAATATTTTGGCTTTGATCCGTGAATCGGAGTCTTTATTGGGTTCTACTTATGTCCATTCTGGTTTCTTCTTTAGGTTAATACAGAACCCTGGTGAGTTTGTTGTGACTTTTCCAAGGGCTTACCATGTAGGATTCAGCCACGGTAATTGTTTTATATTTTTGCACGTAGTACTTAATTTTGGAGGAGGATATGATAATTGTAACATTTTGGCCTGAACTCTGTTCTGACTCTTTGAATGCGCACAACTAGGTATTTGTGGCAGAAAGCCTAGGATATATATATATATATATATATATATATATATATATAGAGAGAGAGAGACACACACACACATCAAATCTACAGGGAAAGGTGTAAATACTTAAAGGATTCAATTCCTTTGTGAACATGTGGTGTTTGAGCCAAACTTAATTTTAAAATGCGTACTGTAAAAAAGGACCAAACCCTTGGAATAATTTCACCTCTGCCAATGCCTTATTGACCATAATTGCTGATATGGCAATGTTTTGACAAACTTACATTATTTCTGACAATTGCATTAGTAATTTTTATATTCATTTGTTACTGACATCGTGATCCTTTGTAACATGCGACATGATGTTTCCCATTTTCGTTTGCAAGTCATACTTTTTCATAAAGTTTCTCTTTATTCTATTTAAACATATTTTATTACCTATTTGGAATATAAGGTTTTAACTGTGGGGAAGCTGCCAACTTTGGAACACCACACTGGCTTGAAGTAGCTAAAGAAGCTGCAGTACGTAGAGCTGCTATGAATTATCTTCCTATGCTCTCCCATCAACAGCTGCTATACCTCTTGACCATGTCTTTTGTTTCAAGGTCAGCCAACCATCTTATTTGGATTATTTTGAGCGAAAGATAGTCTCAGTATGGTTGTACATGCTGCTTCTGGAACTTGTTCGTTGATGATTCAGTTAATCATGATTGTGATAAAGTTGTTCTTTTGCATTTGCTCTTCTACGCCTTAGTTAGATGATAGAACTGCATTATGACTTTGCTTGTTGTCTTGATAAAGTTGTCAAATGGGGCACCTGATAGACATTGTTTCTCTTGTTTTGGCTTTGCATTTTTGTTATTATGCTAGAGTGCCAAGGTCCCTACTACCAGGTGTGCGGGGTTCGCGTATGAGAGATCGGCAAAAGGAAGAAAGGGAGTTATCGGTAAAGAAGGCTTTTGTTGAAGATATGTTAAAGGAAAATAACGTTTTATCCGTCCTTCTTCAGAAAGAATCAAGTTACCATGCAGTATTATGGAACCCAGATTTACTTCCATATACAAGTAAAGAGCCCCTAACACCCAGTGCAGGTGCTCCTGTTGATATGAAGCCAAAAGAAAATGCTACCCATATTCAGTGTGGAAATAATAATAATGATCAGAACTTACTGTTTGATGAGATGAGTTTGTATATGGAAAATATGAATGATTTATATTTGGGTAGTGATGATCTGTCATGTGACTTTCAAGTCGACTCAGGGACATTGGCATGTGTGGCTTGTGGAATACTTGGGTTTCCATTTATGTCAGTAGTGCAGCCATCTGAGAAAGCATCAGTGAAACTTCAGCCTGAATATTTTTTGGCTCAAGAATTCCCTGGAGTTTCAGGACTTGAGAAATCTCATTTGTCTACAGGCCATCAAGCATTTGTCAAGGGCTGTGTTACAGGTATTGGAATATGGATCCACATCTCTTCCCTTGCCTCATATTTTTGGCCTTCTCAAATAACTTCCATTATCTATTCATTTAGCCAAAAAAAAAAAAAAAAAGGAGAAGTCATATTTGGTCAACAGTAAGGCTTATCTTAAAAGTATGTGACCATGTACCGTCTAAATGGGAAGAAATTATATTTCCTTTTAACCTGTTGTGTTTTTACCAGCCAGTAGTTGAAACTTTAGATTTCACCACCCTGGTTAGTGCTTCTTATAGGTTGATTATATGTTTAGGAAGTAAAATATAATTTCAAATCCCTCAAAATTAGCTCTTATAGTTGGATTATCAGGGAGTGGCAAAATTATCTCCAGAGCCCTTAAAAATAGATATTTTCCTATATAATTGGTACAGTTTCAGGTCTTTTGGGAGCCTAGTGCTGTTATTTTCTTTTGGCCAGCTGTGCAGATTTTGACAAAGTATTGTGGTACGCAGAAATGGAACTGCCTTCACACTTTCAGTTGTGAAGCATCTGCAGCTAATTTTTGAGATCTTCCTATGCACTCGTTTATGGTTTCTTCTTCTGTTTCTGACATAGGACCTTGAATCTGCTTGCTTTCAGACACCTGAATGTATTAATTGTTCTCCGTAGTGTATTGTCACATAAATAGGGTCAATATTTTCTTTATTGTATAGACTACATTGTTTCCAGATGTTTTCCACGAAACCAAATGTTCAAATCTTTTCTTTTCTTTGTTCTGCAGAGGATCCGTCTCCTGTTCCCAATGTCATGTCACCTGCAAAGGATCCCCTAATACCTTCCACAACCAAGCTTAATAAGGATTGGAATACTGTTAATAAATTTCTGAGACCGCGGAGTTTCTGCCTTGAGCATGCTGTTGAAATCGTGGAGTTGTTGCAGAGTAAAGGTGGAGCGAACGTGCTTGTAATTTGCCATTCTGGTAATCTGGAAAACACTAGTACTTGATATTCTCTCTCATTTTGCAAAATTGTTTTACTTGTGGGTAGTTGATTCTTTATTTATTTGGATTTCTGCAGACTATCAGAAAATAAAGGCTCCTTCTGCTGCAATTGCAGAGGAAATAGGTTGCTCTTTTAATTATACTGAGGTTCCATTGGATATTGCATCGAAGGAAGATCTGAATTTGATAGATCTTGCAGTCGATGATGAACATGATGAATGTAGAGAAGACTGGACCTCAAAGTTGGGTATCAACTTAAGGTACTGTGTCAAGGTCAGAAAGAATTCATCCTCAAAGCAAGTCCAGCATGCATTGACATTGGGTGGATTGTTCTCCAAACAGAGCCCGAGCTCAGATTTTCAGAGGGTCAAATGGCAATCCAAAAGATCTCGATCTAAAAAGCTTAATCATCCAGCACATTGTAGACCATGTGGGAGCATTGAGAAAAAGGATGAAGTGGTGGAGAGAAAGTCAGATGACACCTCTATTAAGAGGGACGAAAAAATAATTCAATATTCAAGAAGGAACTATAAGCTAAAAGCAGGTGATTCAACAGGAGCAGGTAGGATCTGTGGGTACCCCGCTACTTGTGGAGAGGGTGATAAACATAGTAGAATGGCATCAGAAAGTAACATTCGGGACATTGGGAATTCCACGAGCAGTTGTGAAAGATTTTATTCCTCCAAGTCAAATAGAATGTCTGAAACATATCCTGTTGTTCAGATGCTTGAAGCAACCAAGGATATCAGTTTGTACTCTACTCCTTCACAAGTTGCAGCTAAACTTGCGACTACTACATTAATAGCTGAAGGCGTTGAGGCACAGGTTGAGAATCACAGTTCGGAAGGAAGAAATATGTACGGTGAAGGTTGTGGTTTAGTATCAAGAGATAGTTCTGATATGCAAGATGAGATCGCGATCCCTGAAGAAGCCAGTGAGAACAAGTCTGAGGCACAAATGGTGAATAGAGTAATGGAGATATCTTGTATGAACAGTGAAGTTTGTGATTCCTTGACTTTGGGTGATGAAGTGCAGCCAGAAAACCAAACTACCAACAAAAGAAACGACAAGGCACCAGTTTCATGTAGTTCCCATCTGTCGCAGGATCCTACTTTTGCTGCGGCTGAGGACTACGATGGATGTCCAAGAGAGACCCACATTGCAGATGAGTTTAGCAAGGATGTATCTTTAGAATTCAAACTGGAAGAAGAAATTAAGAGTCTGAAAGAAAGAAATGAGGAACCCAGTTTAAGTCCTACCAGACAAATAAATGAGCCCTCTCCTGCTTCAATTGAAGGAACTTCAGAAGTTCCTAGAGAGCTCTGTGCTGCAGAAGATTCTTTCCCTTGTCCAATTTCATGTAGTGAAGAATTCCGGACTGCAGATAGAAGTGAGGGGGAACATGTCTCCACCTCAGTGACACAAATGGAAATAACTCAACCGTGTATCTCAATGGAAGAATCTTCTCAAGTTCCAAGGGGTTGCTCTTCTCAGGAAGGCCCAGACAATGGTGTGACTTCAGACACAGTTCAGCAAGAAGTACAGACTACAAATGGACCTATAAAGGAACCTATACTTGGTCTTGTCATAGAAACAGAAAATCAGCCAACACCTGGTTCAGTTGAAGAATTTGAGGTTCTGAGAGTGACCTGTGCCACAGAGAACATCAATGGTTTTGTGGCTTTGGATAATAAAGAACGGAGAAAAAACCGGACTACAAATAGTAGTGAGGAACTCATTTATAGTCAAGATATTGCCAGATGCCAGCCGTTACCTGCTTCAATCCAAACATATTCTAGAATTAAAAGAGAGCCTCGTGCTGCTCAAGGCTTACGCAACTCCAGTGAAGTTTGCTTATCACCACTTGATAAAGAGTTGGAAAGCAGTGGGTCTTCCATTGCAGACCCTGCACCAATCCCTGAAATGGGAAGAAAAAGAAAGAGAGAAGTGGAGCAAATAAAAGATGACAATTTCAATTTCAATGGATTTATTAGGGGCCCATGTGAAGGATTGAGACCAAGGGCTGGGAAGGATGCAATGAGTAGAAGCGGGATAGACAACCTCCACAAAGAGGTGGAGGAGAAGCCAGTGACAAAGAAGGTGAAGAAACCTTCAGATCCTCCCAATCCCAAGTATAAGAAAGAACAAGAAAGGAAGTCTCACAGGTGTGACCTAGAAGGCTGTCGCATGAGTTTCGGAACAAAGGCAGAGCTAGTGTTGCACAAGCGTAACTGCTGCCCACATGAAGGGTGTGGTAAGAGATTTAGCTCCCACAATTATGCAATGATACACAGCCGTGTGCATGATGATGATAGGCCCCTCAAGTGCCCTTGGAAAGGTTGCTCCATGTCGTTCAAGTGGGCATGGGCACGGACTGAACATATACGAGTCCACACTGGAGAGCGGCCGTACCAGTGCAAGGTTGAGGGCTGTGGCCTCTCCTTCAGGTTTGTATCAGATTTTAGCCGTCACAGACGGAAAACAGGGCATTATGTGAGCTAACCTGCCTGAAGATTCGTTGTTTTGTTCAGGTTACTTGTGTAACATATGATGGGTATAAGCAAAAGGGGTTTCTGGGGCCAAAGAGGCCTACAGGATCTCGTGTAATCTTCTTTTTTTTTGTTTTCGGTTAGAATCTCATGTAATATTGGATAGTCTGGTTAGGTGTAGATTAGTACGAATTTACTTTTTTGTAGCTGCAATTCACTCACCAATTATTTGAATGCACCGATAGTTTTCTGTCTATTTAGCCTATTTTGATTGGTTTGGTTTTGAAACCAGGTGCCATGATGCCAATGTCCTTGATGTCTCCATGTTCTTTCATATTTTGACACTAATCTCAAACCATTTTGTTCTTTTTTTATGCATACGTACATGGTACAGGAGGATTTGCTTTCAAATAACAAAGGGATATTTTGTCGGGCTTCTAATTTCATTGCTAGAACAGTTTATCTTTACATTCTTTTTTATTTTTACGAAATGATATTCTAACTACTCTGTATGGAACAAGCGTGCAAAGGACATGACCTTAGTCAACTGGCTTAACTCACATATGTAACAACAGTTTCGTGGAACATCACATCTGCATTTTTTCTTTATATTCATGAGGAGTTTCTTAGAACATCGATGCTAGATCACTAACTACTGAATATCTTCGTTGTTTTACTGGAGTATTGATGTTCCAAACTAGTAGAGATGCGACCTATTAAGCCATTTACCTCTCTATTCCAAACTCCAAATATAATCATCAAAATAAGCTTGTATTGATTGCAAAGGATGAATCAGCTTACAAATTATTACAATCTTGTGGTTACAAATCCAACCTACAGAGAATGTAAAACGCCCCAAAAATGCATTTCTTGATCCCTGATACAACAAAAGAATACAAGGTAAAAGAACTCGAGAGATATTTACAGTAGAGTTTATTCTGGGTGCAAAAAAATTACCCTTCTCTGTACGAACAAATATGGGGAGAAAAATTATAGAACAAAATGCTGATGACCTTCATAGCAGCACCGATGATAATCCTGATGTAAAGTACTTGCAAGGTAAAAATGAATAAATTTCTATGCCAAAAATAAAGCTTCCAAATAATCATCAGTATAAGCTAAGCACGGCCAGTGATCAGTTCGAATTCGGACTAAAGTTGAAACATCGGACACTTCCATTTGGAAGAGGAGATGGAACCTCGGTGGAAGAAATATCAAAATAAGAAAGCAACCCATGTTTCTTTTACGGATATTGACAGTACTGTCCCTTTCATCTTCATCGTCGGTGTACGTAAGATGAAGAGGGCCTCTATCAAAATCAGTCCCTGAGCTAGTAATATCAAGGGAAGAATCTGAGGCTGCATCCTTCCAGATGACGTTCCTAATGATTCCTGCATCCTTTACAATATTAACAAGTGGTTCACCAATCACACTTACCACAAAGGGTGCCAAGTAGCGCTCAGTAGCCTGAATCAAAGATGATGCAGGGACTTCAAGTAGCTTCACTGATCGCGTACCACTGATTGCTGTAACCCCTTTGCCTCCTTTCAATTGAAAGGTCTCCCGTGCAGTGTTGGCAGTACCACATGCCTCCCAAAGAGCAGTGAACAAGTCTAAGTAATAAACAGGTGTGGCATCTTCCTGGATGTCAGGCGGTACAATAGACTTGAGAAACATATCCTCTATGCCTACAGTGATACTGTGAAGCTGACCACTGATTATCTGACCATTTTCTGCATTTGTTTCAATGGAAACATCAATTAGACCAGGTGTTGGTTCTCGTGGTTCCAATTCAATTGCTACTGGAGCTCTAAAGCTTTCCTCTTCTCCAGATCCATTTTCTACAGGAACAATAGCTAATGAGGCTGTCTGACCAGACACATCAGTTTTTCTGGGAGGCTCACCAAGAAGAAAAGGTATATGATACGATGCAATAGGCCCATATGGTGCAGAGGACGAAAACTTTAGCACGGTTGCATATAAAGCAGGAAGGGCATCTAATTCATCTGAAACACCAGCAGGGGAATCAACTCCCCATATTCGACTGAAAGGTTCAGATTCAAACCTCAAACTACAAGATAGTCTAACCTTAAGTCCTGGCATATGTCTAAAATCAGGAATGCATGAAAAATGCCTCCTCAATGTTCCTAATATCTCTGAAATCTTTGAATCCGTCACACGCAATGGTTCCTGTGGTCGATCAATTATAGGAGCTTCTTCAATAATTTGGACATTACTACTGTCCTCAACATTACTACCGTCACCAATCTCACTATCCTCTATTATGGGTTCAATGTCCCTGATGCCTTCAAGGTAACCAGGTTCAGTACTTCCAACACCCAAAGATGATAAAGACAAGGACCAAGACTGTTTGACTAGTAGGGGGATTACTCGCTCAAAATGGACATATGAGGAGATATTCCTAGATTTCTTGAGACTCTGAGAAAAGCGAGGAGCCTGGACATTGAAACTGGAATGTGAAGATGGTGAAATACCGAGTTGTTCCCCAAGATTCAGCATGTCCCTGAGCTTCTTTCCCGGCACGCAGATCAAAATTCGAAGGTAGATCCTGCAAAAGGCCATGATGAATGAACAACATCAGCTAATAGTGGGTATTGACAATATTATGAAAATTGTATATTGTGCCCATACAAACAAAAAGGTAAGATCTGAAAGGAAAAAAGAAAGAAGAGCAGAAGCAAGTTTCTTAATCATACCTTGCATTGTCACGAACCTCCAAATCAGGAAAGTAAAGGCAAGTAAATGCCAAAAGACGAGATAGTCTAAGGAACAATCGAGAGCTATTGTGATGCATCAGCAAGGTTCGACAGATGCCAAGAACTCTGCTTCCCTGAGACCATGATCTCAGTCCTGTATATGGGCCATGTTTGCCAACAAGGAAGGCCATGAACTTAATAAGAAGCTCTAGCAATCCTCGAGGAGGAATTGTATCACTTTCGGCAATTCTATCAAATATTGGAAAGAAGGAAACCAAGTTATAATCCAATTTCACTTTTGGAAGCAAATGCCGATCAAATGTCTGAAGCAGGCGCTCTCCCAACCAACGGTGCTTTTGACAACCCAACAAGCGATCAGTCAAAGCAACTACCACTGGAACCAATCTCCGACACTCCAACATCAGGTCCACCAGCATCCCCTGGAAACAGAAATTTGGAGACATTAAAACTGGCACAGATATAAAGGTGAACTCACCTTTCACAGTTCTCCCAAATTTTAGACATCAACTACTGTGGTAGATGACCTGGCAATTTCTTAGTTGCTAAACATAAAACAATATTACATCAGCTTATATCAATAATTTGGTCCACCTTGTATTCCTCATAAACAATATATGCACATACAAGCACTGAGACGAATCCAAACACATCAACTAATCCATAAGCGGAACAAAGGAGCAAGATTGATTCTTCTGAGATTTTAATTCATTCCAATTCAAACTCAAAGCTCAGGGGAAAGCTAATGTATTATCCAAAACCTACTAACATCTTCAACTATAAATAGCAAATTTCACATAAATGTCTTTTTATTACAGCAGAACATATGCAAGGAAACTGAGGAAGAGAGAAAACTACCTGTATGGTACTGAAAGTGGTGGAGTCCATCAGACTTCTAGTGGTGGAAGGATCATTGTCTGAATGAGATGATGCCCCAATCAAGAACCTATGCAAAGTTCGAAATGCCACTGCAGTCTCAGTGCTCCCCGGAGGTAACCATTTGAATGCTGATACACAAACAAGTCCATCTTCGAACAGCTTCACCACCAACTTATCCTTCACCCCACCATTCTCAATCAAAACAGTTTCCGATTTCAAGACATCAGCACAAACCGAGCAAAAGGCAAGCAGGTCAAGCTTCATCGCTTTCAAAGCAAGCGGGTCGAACACACTCGGATAGAATCTCGAACCCATATCAACAATGGTATTCACTTTCTTAGCCTCCCTTTTCAACACCAACTGACCAAAACCCAACAACCAATGCACTGCCAGCAATCGAAAAACCAAGTGGTGCTGCGATTCTCTGGATAGTAACACAAGCCTGCTCACAATGTCACCTTCTTGCCCATCAAACGCGTCCCAGAACCTCGGGTACATGGTCAGAACGACATGGGCGAGCATAGGATCGGACGAATAAACCATCCCAAAAAATTGCACCTTAAGCATGGAGGCTTGGAGATCCAATGCCGCCGCGATTGGCATTATCAAAGCCAAGAACTCAACCATCGCACACGGCGTCAACACGTGCGGCCACTCTAGCAAAAACGCCATCGCCCTCCTCAGCTCCTTGTGATTCAACCCGCCCGGACCCGTCCCATTCTGCGGAGCACTAAACGGCACGAGAGGCACCGTCGTATTGAGAATCGAAACGCCGAGATTTCTAACGACGATGTTGTGAACGACGGTGGTGAACAAGAGAATGTAGCTCTGCGCAGCGTGAGTTCTCTCGTTCTGGGAGAGACTCCATAGATGTCCGCCGATTTCGGAGAGCAAGCAGGGGCGAGATTTCTCCAACTCGCGAAGGCACTCACACGCGAGCGCACGCGCCTGACGGTCGATGCCGTGATTGGGACGGTTGATCACCGTTAACAGAAGCTCCACCAAGCCCTCGACGGTGGCGATTGGAACGACGCCGTCATCGTCATCGAGGGAGACGACGATGGAGGTGACGGAGAGCATCATTTGCTCCTTGAGCGCGAAGGTGATGTGGACCCCATCGGGCGGGGTCTGGATCAGGGCGCGTAGGGTTTCGATCAGACGGTGGAGGACTTTGCGCAGCGAAACGATGTCGGTTCCGGAGCTGGCGGTGGTGAAGAGCGGGTCGCAGAACTCTTCGAGGAAGGTGATGACGTGGAGCTTGAGGGGAAAGTCGCGCCTGGCGAGAGAGGAGAGGGCTTGGTCGAGGAGGGAGAGGCGGATTGGGTGCGCGGAGGTCCATTTGTGTTGCCGTGCGCCGCCGTGCTGGAAGTCGTCAATCAGTGACTCCCAGTCTTGGAGCGAGAGCGGCTTTAACGGCGGCGACGACGGTGGAGCTGCCTCTGGCGGCTTATCGGTCATGCTTCAGCTACTGCCCTAGCCGCCGACCTCAACACAACAGTACTAAAGCTGAGCTTGGGAGATTCGGCTGGCTTGGCTCATGGAGATTTACATCAGATTGAGAGTTGAAATCAAAAGAGAGGGAATTTGAAAATTTTCAGAATTTTGGAAATTTGAGTCGAGGATTTTGGATTTTGGAGGGTGAGAGCGCCACACCGGTTCGGGAGGGTCGAGTGTGAAGAAGAGTGTGAGTTGGCTTTTTCCAGTGGTCTAATTTTCTAATTTTGGTAATATAGAGTAGAATTTGCCATTGCCGTGTCTTAATTTGGCATTTGGAGAGTGACTGACGATTCTCAATTCTATTTACATCCTTTAAATTACAACTCACATCCCCATTTTACCTTTATCATTTTCTACTTTTTATTTTCCAAGTTTTTAAAATTAAATTACTTTTGGAGCTATTATTGTCACTCAGAAAAAATGTATTATGCACTCAAGTAAGAGATTTATAGATCAAGTAATTAAGAAATTTAGTTATGGACGCACATTATGTATTCTGTTTGAATATTCTTTTTTTTTATTATCGCTTGTATTTATAAAAAAATCTTCATTACACTATTTACCCGTAATTTATTCTTTTTTTAATTGTCAACGACAATTTCTTTGCTTCATTTACTTAAAGAAGAGCAACATCTCCAACTCTCGAAAATGTTGTTATTCACTTTTCATTTCTGATTATTGTATGACGTATGTTTTTACATATGCAATTAGCTAATGAATTTTGAAGAAGCCAAATAAGACGTCGAGTGAATTGATGAATATGTGTAGTATTTTTCATGTTCTAAGTAAATAAGTCACTCCCGTCCCAAAAGGAATTGGTTTCTCATCCTATTTATCATAGACATGTTTTTTTTTTTGGCTTTTTATCATAAATGGTCTTTCACGTTTACGAAATTATCACAAATGGTTATTGAGGTTTTTTTGTGACACTAATAGTCCTTAATGTTTGGGCTTTTTATCACAAATGGTTCTTGCCGTTATAAATTCTATTAAGTGTAATGTGGAAGATAAGTGGAGCCCACATGTCCAATCATAATGTGACATGTGGATAAAAAATAATTAAATAATGAAAATTCCATTTATTTTTCTGCAACTTTTCATCTCCTTCCTTGCTCCGTCTCTCTCCTCCTCTGCCCCTGCTCTCCACCCTTTGCTCTCCATCTCTTCTCCCTCTGTTTTTTTTCCCTCTGCCACCTGCAAGAAAAAATATAAGATATACAGTTGCTCTCCATTTCTTCTCACAACCCGCAACCCATGCCCAACTCGCCTACCATCTCCCTTTGTTTTGCACTCCTCCTCTGTTTTTTATTAAACCTTCCAGATATTCAACCTTCCAGCTTCACTCAAGCACAACCCAGAAAAGCAAACCAAAAGAACTCACTTTCAAGTAGATTCCAACTCCACAAAGAACACGAAAATGAAAGTTCAACAGTACATGAGGAATATTGTAGATGTTTGGTCACTTTCAAATCCATCCATGGTTTATCACAACATATAATTTACATCCTGAGTCACAAAAGCTCCTTCGTCCTCCACACACAGCATGAAATGGGCAAAGTGGATTTGGAAATTTAAGTAGGATTGTGGAACATTACAAGGCCACACTTGAACTTGAAATAAAACCCACTTGCCTCACCATTATTTCGACTAAAATCTAAATGCAAAACACAGTATTTTTTTGTTTTTTCTCTATAGCAGGCACTTACAAGTTATAAAAGAAAAGAACCCAGACAAAGCATTGACGGTCATTTTTTTCCTAGCTAGTTCTCGCGCCATCTCTCTCATTTCCTCTGGTGACGGAGATCTCAGCGCTTCAGGAGAATACACAACATAAGAATGCTGCAGACCAAAACCTAATAGCTTGAGTGAAGGGTGGGCATGGGGTGGTTGGGTTGTAGAGGCAACAAAAAAACAGAGGGAGAGGGAAAGCATAAGGAGGAGAGAGGGCAGAGGAAAAGAAAGAGAGACGGGGGGAGAGAGAGAGAGGCTAAATGGTTTTTTAATGGATTTTCATTTAAAAAATTATTTATTTATTTATTTAATCCACATGTCATGATGTGATTGGACATGTGGGTTCCACTTATCTTCCACCTCAGACACTTAACAGAATTTATGACGGTAGGGACCATTTGTGATAAAAAGTCCAAACACTTAACAGAATTTATGACGGTAGGGACCATTTGTGATAAAAAGTCCAAACATTAAGGATTATTAGTGTCACAAAAAAATTTCAAGAACCATTCGTGATAATTTCGTAAACGTGAAGGGCTATTTGTAATAAAAAGCTTTTTGTTGTTGTTGTATTTATATTTGGGAAAAGGAATTGGCTTGAATATGTGTACTGGCCCAAACAGATACGTGGAATCAATGAATTGGTTGCAAGAAAAGAAAAAGGATAGGAATTAAAGAATTACAAAGTCGTATTTGAGCAAATATAATACTGCTCATAATTGTTGAATTTATTCACCTCTTAATATAATTAATCTATATTTGATAGTTTTTGTTGAGGTTGGCAAAAAGTTCTCTTATTATAATATAGAGATGCCAGAATCTGTGCTTAGACTTCTAAACAAATATAAATAAAAGAAAACAAAGTCTACTCCTACTTCCCTTTTCCCCTTCCCCTTTTAGAAAAAGACTCACGAAATTGTGGATAATGAAGCAAACTTTGATTCTACCTCTCAAGAACACCGGAACATAAAATTCAAGATCAACTGTTATTTCATTGTACCAATAAATTTTCTCTTAAGAAAACAAGATTAAATGAAGAGAATGTGAATATCATCCAATGTGTTTATATAGAGGGAAAATTGGTGTTGAATTTTTTCAAACTTTGTACAATTATGACATAAATTGACATTTTTATGATTAATACCTAAGAGCACTTCCACCTATTTGTCATTGTAAAAGGCAAAAGGAGGCAAGGGCTGTTTAAATTTATCATTAGACCGAATTGACTCCGATAATAAAAATTAGATTTTTGTTCAAATTTGAAGTAAATTTCTCATATACTGTAATAGCGAGATATAATTAAAATATCATCTAAACGAAACTATTTTGATTGTCATGAGTAAACTATTTAACGTAAAAGATGAATGGAAATACATAAAATTCCAAATTGAATGTTGTAATTCCGGTGGTGATGATTGCACATAAAGAAAATAAATCTCATTTATGCAAAGTTTCTCTTTATCTCTCGAATGCTTAGCTTAAAAGACACGAATTTGTTCTAACGTGGCGGGAGCAAAATCGTTGGATCCGTTTAGCGGGCAGGATTGAAAGCCTGCTCACAACGAACTCCATTATAATAACCGTTCCCACTTCTCCGCAGCCCTCACTACTCATCACCAGTACGATTTTCCCAAGCTCTCTGAAAACCGCAAGCGTAACCCAAAACCCAACAATGGCCGCCGCCGCACCGCCACCACCACCAAGCCCAGCCCCAGAGGCACCCAACGACGTGCCCCAAGGCTCGACCCCAAGGGGCCACCCACTCTTCGCCAGAATCCGCTTAGCCCACCCCACCGACGTCCCCCACATCCACAAGCTCATCCACCAGATGGCCGTCTTCGAACGCCTCTCCGACCAGTGCATCGCCACCGAGGCCTCTCTTTCCTCGACCCTCTTCACCTCCCCACCCTTCCAGTCCTTCACCATCTTCGTCCTCGAAGTCTCTCACACGCCTTTCGTCGAACACCTTCAGTACAACAACCCAGCCTACCCGCCCATCACCAAAGTCGTCAATCTGGACCTTCCGATTAACGACCCAGACCGCGATTTGTTCAGATCCAACGGTGGGGTTCTTGGCGGCGATGCCTGCGTTGCTGGGTTCGTGCTGTTTTTCCCAAACTACTCGACTTTTCTGGCGAAGCCTGGGTTTTACATAGAGGACCTGTTTGTGAGGGAGTGCTACAGGAGGAAAGGGCTTGGGAAGATGCTCCTTTCAGCTGTGGCTAAGCAGGCTGTGAAGATGGGGTATGGGAGAGTGGAGTGGGTTGTGCTTGACTGGAACGTGAATGCTATCAGGTTTTATGAGGAAATGGGTGCTAAGATCTTGCAGGAGTGGAGGATTTGCAGGCTCACTGGTGATGCTCTCAATGCTTATGTTAATGCCCAGCTCTAGCTCTAGCTTAGGTAATTTCCATACCTTTTTCGTTGGATTTAGAATTCAGGAAATGAAATGAAATGGAAGAAAATGTTAAAGGCTAGCCCGCCTTAGATTGTTCCTTCTTGTGTATTTTCTTTTTTCTTCTTGTCTGTTTGTTTCTGGGTTGAGATGGAAATGTGTGTGTGGGCTAGGAAGATTATGACTGAGGAGGCAGTCTTGTAGAACCCTTGTTGTTTGATTTGTTCTACTGTGTTTTTTAATTGCTTTGCTCTTTCGTTTCTGTGTGTTTTTTTTTTTTTGTTGATTTTGCCTTTTTGCCATAAGTCGAGCCATAAATGAAAATTCTCATGTTTGGACTTCTAATATTCCTTGATTAGTGGCTAGAACGTTCTTGGGAATTCTCTTTTTCTTTCGTGAGGATCAAAGTAAGTGAAAAGACCCAAACTTCATTCCAGAAAAAAGGAAAAAAAGAGAAGAAGAGGGGCCCAAACTTTGATCACCGGAAAGAGAAGAGAGACTTTCTCCCACCGCCCCCTCCCTTTTTTGCCCTTTTTGTTATTTTGGCTCGTGTTGCCGACGTCAAAGAAGTCTATGGGATATTTCTTCCTACCCTCTGCGGAACTGGCGAAGCCTGGGTTTTACATAGAGGACCTGTTTGTGAGGCAGTGCTATAGGAGGAAAGGGCTTGGGATCTGTGACTAAGCTGGCTGTGAAGATGGGGTATGGGAAATTGGATTGGCTTGTGTGCTTGACTGGAATGTGAATGCCATCAGGTTTTATGAGGAAATGGGAGCTAAGATGGTGCAGTGTGGAGGATTTGCAGGCTCAGTGGTGATGCTCTCAGTGCTTATGTTAACGCCTAGCTCTAGCTTGGGTAATTTCCATGCCCTTTTCTTTGGATTTAGACCTCAGGAAAGGAAATGGAAGAAAATGTGGATGGCTAGGCCTAGGCCTAGATTGTCTCTTTTCTTATTTTCCCCGTTTCTCCGTGTATTATGTTGCAATTTAGGCCCATGATATTGGCTCGTGTGGTCGACGCCAAAGTTTATGGGATATTTCTTCCCACCCTTTGCGTGCTTGCTGGGATTTATTGTAAAAATTATAATGGTCGAAAGAATATCTGTGTAAAACAGATATTTTATTTTATATTATCTATCTATCAATCCTCTTCTTTCTGTTGGCAAGTCAATCCTTTTTTTATTTTTAGGATCACTTAAGCTACAAATTTTTAATATTTTTTTTTCTTCTTTTGTTTTTGTTCATATTTAATACATATTTCAGCTACGCTAACACGATTCTATTTTTCCTCCTCTTAATAATTATGTGGCAATGGCAACGGTATGGTGAAGGTCAGTTTCTTCTGCCTTTTTTTTAAATTAGAGAATAATAAAAATAGTAATAAAAAATCTGCTTATTGTTCTCATTCTTGAGTCTTGACCCGAATGCGGTGCTTGTTCATCAAATTATTTCATCCCAGCCGCAGACATAACATAATAATGAATTTAGGATTTGACCGACGTAAATAAAAACCTCTTTGGCTGCTGCTACGTGGCATGCTAGATTTGAGCCGCGTCACATAGATATCGCCACGTTGCGTAGTTGAAGAGTCCTCTCAAAATATGGTCATCGCCCCCTACAAATTTTTGACCACATAGTATTTTTTATTTTATTTTATAAACACACCCCTCCTCTAATCTTAGTTCAAATTTCTCTTATTTGTTTTTGTTTTGTTGCTCTTAACAAAAAAATACTATCGTCTTTTGTAATTTTTTTTTAAAAAAACCAAATTATTAAACTGATCAACAATATATATCGTCATGAGTATTTATGCGAGTCAAGTTTGAGATCTTGAAGCAAGTTAAGATAAATACCATTAAATCAAATGTTAGTTCATCGTAAGTTAGGATTGTTTGCCTAATCTGTTAAATTATTATTATTAACAATATAGCGAATATATAGGAGAACTAATAATTATTGTTTTGTTGGACAGGAGAACCAATAATTAGGAAGATAAAAAAAGGCCATCCTAAGCCCAACCATTTGCCAACATCTTTTTTTATGATAAAGATTATTGTCGTCTCTCACTTGGTCACATGATGTGCATAAAGTAAGCTTGTAGTTTCGAATAATTTATAATATCTATTTTTTTTTTTTTTTTTATCCAAAGTGGTTGGTCTTCTTCTTCCCCTGAAGTCAGGTACTCGATCACAAAATATTGACAGGGACGCAACTCATATACTCTCTAATTTATTCATCACATCACATCCTATTTTTATACGTTTGAACAAAACCGGCGCAAAATTTAATCCGAAAATCCCAATTCTGCTATTACATGATGCCGTTGCCGCAACCACCACCACCACCGTCACCGTCAACCCCTTCGTCCTGATGTGCTGGACCAAAAAGAGCACGCAGGCGATTGAGCCCAAGAGCCCCAACAAATCCCGAACCCCAAAATCCTCCTCCTCCTTTCCTGTAGCAGAGCCCTACTCCACCACTTTCAGCGCCAACGAGAACAACTCCAGCTACAACTTCTCCTCCAAGTCCTCCACCTCCTCCATCGCCTCCCTCAAGTCCCTCAAATCTTCTCTCCCCGAAAACCCCATCATCTACGACATGTCTGAAATCCGCTCCGCCACCGCCAACTTCCTCGCCCGCCGCCTCTCCTCCTCCTCCACATCCTCCTCCTGGCGCTGCTCCCTCCGCGGCAAAGACGTTGTCGTTTTCCAGCGCAAGTCCCGCCTCCCCATCTCCCTCGCCGACCTCCAACACCGCCTCGCCCAAATCTCCAAATCCAACCACACCAGCATCATCAAGCTCCTCGGCGCCTCCCTCTCCGGCAGCTACGTCTACCTCGTCTACGAATTCGTCGCCGGCGCCACCCTCGCCGATTGCCTAAGGAACCCTAAGAACCCGAATTACACCGTTTTGCCCACGTGGCTCTCCCGGATGCAGGTCGCCACCGACCTGGCCCACGGCCTCGATTACATCCACCACAGCTTCGGCCTCAACTCCACCTTCGTCCACAACCACATCAAAAGCTCCAGCATCATCGTCTCCGACCAGGAACACGTCGTGCTCAACGCCAAGATCTGCCATTTCGGCACCGCGGACCTCTGCGGCGAGAACCACGCTCGGTCGACGAAGGTGGAGGGCACCAGAGGTTACATGGCGCCCGAGTTTCAGCTCAGCGGGACCGTGACGCAGAAGTGCGATGTCTATGCCTTCGGGGTTGTGCTGCTGGAGCTGATTTCAGGGGAGGAGCCACTGAAGTACATGATGGATGACAATGGCGGAGATGGAGTGTATAGGAGGGTGAGTGCGATCGAGACGGCGAGAGAGGCGATAAGGATCGGCGGCGGCGGGGTGAGGAGGTGGGTCGATCGGAGGTTGAAGGACTCGTTTCCGATGGACGTGGCGGAGAAGATGGTGATGTTGGCGTTGGAGTGCGTGGCGGAGGATCCGGACAGGCGACCGGATATGGGTCGGGTTGCGGGTTTGGTATCGAAGCTGTTTTTGGAGTCGCAGAGTTGGGCTGAGAAAATGGGCGTGCCTGTTGACATGTCGATTACATTTGGCCCCCGATGATATTGCTATTGGTTTTTTGGGTTCAATTTTGTTTTGGAGTTTTGGGTTTTTTGATATTTTTAGGTTCATCACAAATTGTGAAGAGGGATTGGGGGATGCTGTATACTTGTATATTTGATTTGATGCTGTGAATAATTTCACATGCAAAAATCATTCATTAAGCTCAAAGAACTGACTGAAAGTTACACAACTGTTATCTTGAAATGGTTTTTTTTTTTTTTTAAAAAAAAAAGTTTAGTTGACATAATTTTTAGCTCTAAACAGGCTACGCCACTTTTGTTAGCATCATTCTTCTCTTGAAATGTCGGTGTATGCATCGGCGGGAAGGAGGATTAGAATAGGTTAAGAGTTCAAGGCGGGAAGAGGAATTAAGATTATAATAGGATAAGAGTTCGGTTAATTTAGAATGATTAATTTTGGATTCTGGGAAGAGTGTTTAAGATTAGAATAGGTTATGAGTTTAGTTAATAAACGAAGCCAACATAGTCATTGTCTGGTAAGTTTATGCAATCCATGAATTAGAGATATTCATATATAAAAAATTAAAATTTTGAGAAAATCTATGTTGCTTCGATTATAAAATATAACTATGTAAAGCTAACGAGAGTTGGTTGAGTTGGTAATGATCGTTCTTTTCACTATTAAGGTCTAGATTTGAATCTCACTGTTAACAATCTCTCTTAGTAAATAATCTATAAAAATTGAAAAATAAGCTAAGATTCTCTTTGTAAATCCTTAAAAATGCATTGATATGCCCTAGTCTTAAGACGTGTCTACACAAACAGGTTGACAATAATGGAGGAGATGGCTACAGTAAGTCAAGTCTCTACGGTCTTGGGTATTTGTGGAAAAATAATAGCACCTTAAATTAGGAGCAACCATATAAATTCCATTTTGACTCTGCAAAATGGATAATAATTAATAATTAATGGCTGCGGCTGACAGAAAACTTGTTTAAGTTATTATGCTGCTTGCTAATCAATTGTTATCTATACGAGTATTCAAATTCAAGCATGCATATGTCATGAGTTTGCCATTTAATTATTCGGCGCACACCAGAAGCCTAATACAAGCAGATTGTGTTTCCGTATGAATATTTATATTAGCCTTTTGATTTTCAAATGACAATATTAGTCTGTTGGTATTGTCTACGTAATACCGTTTACATAACCGACTTTGAACCGCCAAAGCTTAAGAAATCGAGCATGGTAGCTCGGATGTTGCAGAGGCGCATAGGCTCGCTCTGGGGTTGTGTTGTTGGAGCTGATTTCATGGGGAGGAGCCATAAGCTAGCCATTGAAGTGCATGATTGATGGAAATGGCGTCGGTGGAGGGTATACGAGGGTGAGAGGGAGACGGTGATTAGCGGCGGCAGTGGTGGGTCGATCGTAGGTTGAAGGACGTGGGTCGGGTTGCGGGTTTGATATCGAAGCTGATTTTGGAGTCTTAAAGTTGGGCTGAGAAAATGGGCGCGCCTATTGGATTTTGGGAATTTTTATCTTTTTTAGGTTGTATTATTGATTTGATGCTTGTTGAGTGAGTTAATTAGGGTAATCAAAGTGATTTGTTTTTTTTAGATATGCCACATCAATTAAATTTATAAAGTATATTTAATAAAAAAAAGTTTATTTACCAATTTTTTTAAAGTGTTAATAAATTATAAAAGAAAAGAAAATGTTAAATAAATTGATGTGGCTATCCATCTCATTTGTAAGAACCCAAACCAAAATATCTAAAAATTAAGATTTCTTTATTCTAGCCAAAAGACGATTTTGCCCTCGCATATTTTAATGGAGGAAAATTTGACTTTTTGATCGGAAATGAATTTGAAAATTTCGTTTGCGCCGTTGCGTAGAGCACGGCGAAACGAGTCCGTAGACACGGAGTAGACCCGAATCGGAGTTCTAACGAAGAAAATATGATCAAAATACCGCGAAGGGCAAGATGGTAATTTGGAAAAGTCAGATTTTTATCTCTCCCTCTCCCTTCTCTCTCCTCAGTTCTCTCTTCTCTCTCCTCTCTCTCTCTCCTTCCCGCGCGACCCGCAGCCGCCCCTCCCCCTTCAGTTTCGTCGCGCCGCCGCCACAGGGCACGGCGACCCTCGCCGTCGGTGCCAACCGGACTAGCTCGTCGTCGCCGATCTTCCCTGACCAGTCGCCGCCCACGGGACGACCGGAGCTCGCCGGAAACTGGCGATTTCTCGCCGAAATTCACCCGAAATTCAACTCAATCGTTCTCCCTCATTTCGCCACCAAATCTTTCGAGTGAGGTATGGTTTTCCACCTATTTTGTGTGCTCTAACTGATGGTTGGCTGGGTTTAGATCGATTTCACCTCTAGGTTAGTTAATTTTCGAGTTGAAAATCGGCCAAACTTCGGCCGCTGTGATCGGCTATTTTCGGCCACTTTTTGGGGGTTGTCCAAGAACAAAAGTGACTCCAAATGGGGTGTTTTACCTAGGATAGGAGTTTGGAGTCTCGGTTCCAAGATTTTTCGACGCACCCTAATTGCTTTGGACACCCGATCTGCCCGCGCGTGTGGCGGCGCGTGGGCGAGGGTGGTGGCATGTTTCTGGGCAGTTTTGAGGTCCTCATGCCGTCACGAGCACGTAGGATTTCGCGGATCTCGATTCGGAGTCCGTTTGAGCTCCGAACGGATTTTCCATATCGCGCGATCCATGGGTGCAGTGTCGTTAAACCGTTGATCGCGCTGAATTTTGGATATGTCGGTCTACGTGATTTCAGGATCGCGTAGGATTCGACGGATTGCGAATCGGAGTCCCAGATACTCCGGAATCGCGAACCCTGGGGCTAGGGTTTGGGTTTTAAGCGATAACGCGATTTTGGCTAATCCGACCGTCCGATTCGGACCAAATTCGCAGAACATGGTTCCTCCTCCGTGAGAAACCTTCAGGGAAGCCCAGATTGGCCATCAGAGATCGTGGACCCCACGGGTCCCGGGTCGGCCGATCTGGCAGTTTATCACTTACCCGAGTGTCGGACCTTCTTGAATTGGTCCAAGAGTCTGAAAAGGGCTAATGCAGGCATAGGAGTAACTTGGGGTGAAATGCACGTATTTCTAGGAGCCGGGGGCAGGGTGTTTAATTTAAATTCTTTTATTCAACAGTCTATTAATTTATTATTCTTGGATAATCAGGCACCCGGAGTCCGGCTAACCCACAGGAGGGACCTTCGAAGGGTCCAGCTAGCTCGGACCAGCTATGAGTGGACTTTCTTTCATAAACGATTTTCTATGCATGAGTTACATAATTGAATTATATAAATAAGGTTTTTAAATGATTTTATAATGGTTTTCTACCAATAAGGTTTTATAAGTCAGTTTATATGAGTTAATTTCATTATTGGATTTTGAATAAGTTTTATGAACTATTCTTCTCGAGTATGATTTTTACTATTAAGTAGTTTAAATTATGTGATGCTTAATTATCGAAGCTCCAGTAATATTAAAAGCAGGGGTTGAGAACTCTATAAGAGGAGATAGCAGCAATATTTCAGTTTCACAGAAAGGCAGTGAGTTATTATATTTTTCTAAAAATAATTTATTTTCAAAGAAAACCACCGTGTACCCATTACTTTTGGTGATTACCCAGAGTCGGACCGATGTCTACGGACATCCAGTCTGATTATAGTTCAGTCAGTGCACTTGACTTGCCTCACGAGTTTCGGGGACGCTCGGACCGTGAGTGCCAGGATTTGCGGCTCGGCAGACTTGGTGTCCCGAGACCTGCCAGGATTGCGGCTCGGCTGACTCTGTGTCCCCGAGACCTGCCAGGATTGCGGATCAGGCTGACTACGGTCCCCTGTATCCTGCCTGAGCGACTCGAGCTGACTTGGTGTCATCGAGGACCTGCCGGCGGATCAGGCTAATCATAGTCCCCTGATTTCGCCAGTTTGCGGCTCGGGTAGCCTGTGTGACGCCCGAGACCTGCCAGGGAATTGACGGATAGCACAGGGGTACAATTAGGTGGCAGTTTTAAAGGATTTTTAAGTTTTTAATACAGTTATTATTTCATGCATTTCTATCAGTATCTTTGATACTCCGCATATGTTACTTGGTTATATTTTGCTTATTATGTGAACATTTATGT
Organism: Prunus dulcis; assembly: GCF_902201215.1. Classification (NCBI taxonomy): domain Eukaryota; kingdom Viridiplantae; phylum Streptophyta; class Magnoliopsida; order Rosales; family Rosaceae; genus Prunus; species Prunus dulcis. Next base: position 20,122,180 of record NC_047651.1, on the reverse strand, counting down.
AGTTATGTTTATTTGTGTTTAATTGAATCTCTCGAGTTTGATTATAATCAAATAGTAGCTTTTATATCCCTATGTTTTTCAAATGGGGGTTATTATGTTCTAAATGGTTTTCTCGAACATTATTTTTGTCAACTCACAATTTTAACATGTTTTTCGCCCCCAGGCCGTAGAAGAAGGAAGGAAACGACCCGGGCCATCATCCTAGCTCCCGCCCCATCACCGAAGCGTAGGACCCCGTTTTAATTTTTCTTGGTTCTGTAAATTTGTTTAAACAGGCTCTGATATCTTGTTGAACTTGAGAAATTGGAGTTAAGATCTGTTTGTTGAATTAGTCTGGCCGTTGGTAGGATTTTTGAGACTGTTTGACAGGTGGAAGATTTTGGGTTTGGTCAAAATACAGGGGAGACTCTGCCGAATTTTCGGCAGAAGTCGGAAGAATTTAAAAGAAAGTGGAAAAGGAATGGGTAAAAGGTCATTCGTGCCCGACATTCGCCAGGTGTCGGACACGCACAGGATTCGGCTCGGATTCCAAAGCGAAAATTGGGTCGGGTCCTGTCATCATTTGCCACATAAGGTGATATGAGAATGTGGTATACAAATGTGATAAGAGTAGCATTCTTCTTTTCCTAATTTTGTTTTTTGTTGAGAAAATTGTTATATTTCGGTATGAATATTAGGCTAATGATTTTGGAATGACAATATTAGCCTAGAATATATATATATATATTTTTTATTTATTTATTTATTATAGTCCTTTTTCATTGAGAAATTCTTCAAATAATTTTATTTGCTAGACACATTTTAGAGTACAATATATATATATATATATATATGTATTTTTTTTTTCAACAATCCAAATTATCTATTTTTCAAGTCTTCATTCATAGATCATTCTTACAAAAACTCAAACAAATTTAAAATCATTAACACATCTAATTGCGAGCAATAAAACAGGCAAATACGGTGCTTCATTAAGACGTCTATTTTGTAGAGATGGTCTTTGAATGAATATCTACAAAATATATGGTTTGGATTAATGAAATACTATGCAGAGTGGGCCCTATAAGCAATGACAGACGCATGATTGTGACCTCATAAGGTCATAGTGTAAAAGTCCCAAAAAAAAAAAAAAAAAAATTTAAGAAGAATTCATGGCAAAACTAACAATACGAGCTAGTCGTAGACAATTTTCTCTCTAAAATATCGTTCCCTATTTCTACACATTAATTAATTCAATCAATCAATAATTTTGATCCAAATTATCATATGAATATGAAAATATCAACAACACACTAACAAAAAAATTCCAAACACATTATCAACATAACAATATCAATATACAAGATAGACCATAACAATATCAATCAATTCATTTATAAACTCTAATCAAAATAATTATATCAATATCAATAAATCCTAATTCATAAAAAAAAGAAGCCCTAATCCATAAAAACTTGGAGGGCACCCCAATCCCAATTATATATTTTAGATAAGTATAGAGAATATTTAATCTAGTATTAGCCTTTTTTATTAGTTAAGGACAAACTTGGAGGGCACCCCAATCAATTAAAGAAAAAAGAAAACACTTGAGGGCATCCCATCCTCTGTTGGTAAATACCGTCTATTATTACCGCTCACTTGACTTAAACCGACATTGAACCGCCAAAGCTTGAGAAATCGACCATGGCTGCTCGGATGTTGCAGAGGCGCATAGGCTCACTCTTCCTCAGCAATCAGCAGCAGCACGCCAAACTCTTCAAAGGTTAGCCTCCACTCTCTATTGCCCACTCAAAAACCCAAGAAATCATGTTTGCGAAATTGGGGTTTCTTAGTTGATTTTGGTGGGGTTCTGTTTTCATCAACGAAAAATATGAAATTTGATTACCATTACACATCCAAAAATTGATCAGGCTAGAAAAAGCCTCCACCTTGCTATATTTTGGTCTATATGAAGAAAATTTATCATCTTTGTGAGATCACCATCTATTTACAATTGGGCTAACTGGCATAAGAGATTAACTTGAAGAGCTTAATTTAGGAACTATGCAGTTTTCATGGTCATCCATTGGTGGTTCTTTCCCTAATTTCCTCATAGGATGAGTGTTATTTTTGGATGCCGGGTTAGGATTAGGAGGAAAATTTCCTGAGGTGAATGTACTCCAACAATATCTGTAACATGGAACACTTGAAAATTTGGCAGAATAGTTTGAGAAATAGAGTTCACAAATTGCATTTAAGTATTAGATGGTTTATTTATTGTATGTTAATCTATTCATGGTTTTAGGAAATTGGTGTTATTTGCTTGTTGACCTTCAAAAAACAGAGACATGGGCACCCATAGTTTGCGAAACTCATCAATTTAGATACAGAAGACTATGAGTATGTTGTGAGTTTTGTGACTGAACATTTGAAAAAAAAGAAGAAAAACTTGAAGTTCCTTTTGTTGATCTATTTCCATGACAGTCCTCCTTTGCCTCTCCCTTTGGGCTGAAGAACTTGTTGGGTATACAATTTTGATTAACTTTCGTTTTTCTTTATGCAAATTGTTGTTGCAGAGCAATTTGTTCCTTCTGTGAGTTCTGTACTCGGGAAATATGGATTTGACAAAAGGGATTTTCAGACGCAAACAAATGCAACCAATCTAGTTAATGAGGGTTTGGCAGATCATGGAGATGGCAGTTTGAAGCCTAGTTGTGACTCGAATAACTCTCCGTCTCTCTCAAATGCCATCAGCAGTTCTGATGTCAAATTTTCTGCTGCTGCCAACTTGAAAACATCCCCAAGGCATGACCTTGCCATGCTTTTTACTTGCAAGGTCTGTGAAACAAGATCTATGAAGACGTGTAGTCGAGAATCATACGAGAGTGGTGTGGTGGTAGCGCGTTGTGGCGGGTGTGATAATCTACACCTGATTGCTGATCATCTTGGGTACTTTGGAGCACCGGGAACCATCGAGGACTTTCTAGCTGCCCGCGGGGAGGAGGTGAAAAAAGGTTCTGCTGATACACTGAATCTGACTGTTGAAGATTTAGCCGGAAAGAAAATTTGAAATGATTGAACTTCAGCTATTATAATGTAGCATTCATATAAACATTTTAAAGTTATGTACAAAAGTTGAACCATAGTTTGATTTGGCAATGTCAAGTTTCACTTACAAAATCTTTTTTCTGTGTTTGATGAAGATTAACAAGGTGATCTATGCTCAGTGCTTCCATTTTGGGTAGGGAATTTATGAACGTAAAGGTACTTCGGCCTGAGAATTCATTGGCAGATATGTCATCTAGCCCAAACCCGATTGCCATTCGGGTGGTAAGTATGAAGCCAGCGTTTAGTGTCTGCTCAAATATATAATACAGCAAACCCAAAAAAGAAAGAAAAAAAATAAGAGGCAAAAGGGCGATTTCATCTAAATAATAGCAATGAAAAACAAGAATTTAATCGACTTAATTTGATGAATAGAAAACGCGTTAACTTGTTGGTTGTTTGATTTAAATGGCAATTTCTGTTCAAATTTGAAAAACAAAAATTGCTTCAATACTCATGAAAACAACAGTGAGTATCACCCTTGTCATTTTAGTGGAATGGCTTGGAGATTAGTTTTTATTCCGAGGAGTTTGCAGCACAAGTGGTTATGAGACGGAATTGAGTTTTGCTTATCCGTTTTCTCAATATTGTTTGTGTTAAAAAAAATTAATTTTTATTGTCTAAATTAAATAAAATCACTCTCAATATACATTATTTCCAAATATAAAAGTGGTTACGGATAACGGGTCAAGTACTTGAGCTCCATCTGGGTACCGAGTCTGAGCTTATATAAATGCCAACCGACCGAAGTAGCACTCGAACTGAAATTCTCTCCCTTACCAGAAAGAAACCATGGCGAGCAGTACGTGTATTCCCTCCACTTTTTCACCTATTCTTCACAACTTGACTACCAGAAACTCCATTACTATGGTGGGTTTGCTCTCTTATGCCCCCAAAAGCCTCAGGCCTCTCTCTCTTACCAAAAGCTTCAGCTTCAGCTCACTTTCCACAGCCAGAAAACTACCGGGAAAATTGTTCCAATTCCAAGGTAGTGCCTTTCTTCAATATCGACTGTTATTTATCATGTGGGTCTGAATTTTTTTTATACATTAGATAATATTTTTTGAGTCATAATTGAAACTTGTCTGTGATTTTAGCTAGTTGCTTTGACTTTTCGGATTGATTTTCTTCTTAATTGATGATTTTAATGGGCATTGAACTCGTGTGGTTTGAAGCAGTAGCGACATGGTTGTAATTTTATTGGTTATTCTTTTAGAGCAACTGGTTTAGCTTGGTAGAGAAGAAAATGTATTGGATAAATGACTGAAATTGAAGTGGGAATTAGTGAGAATAAGGAGATTTTCTTTGTGTTTTTTTTGGCTATGAGAAATATGGGTTTTTAGTAATATTTTGCTGTTGAATATGTGCCAAAGCTGGCAGAAGACGCGTGGTAAGGTTTCCACTAGCTGCAAATATAACTCATTGCAGAATCGTATTGGAATGAGTGGAGGTTGGGGATGAAAGTTTCCGCTCAAAGCACTTGCACTTTGGTATATTATATGTACTGAGTCTGTTTGTATCTTGGGCTCTAATTGAAGGAAACAGAGGAGATCATGGCTAAGAACTTGCTTTTCTTTAACCAATAAATTGGAGTCAATCCACTGTGTAGTGTGTAAGAATTGTGAATGACGAAAACAAAATGTTTACTCTTGAAACATATGCTTTAGGAAGAAGCCCCATTATCAATTTTTCCCCCTTCTGTGAAATTTCTGTTGATTTGACCCTTTTTGTGAAATTTCTCTCTCTTGCTGTGAAACCATCCACTTCCCATACAGGTGAAAATTATACTGAGGTTAAATTTCTTGGACTATTAGTAGGCACCTAATATACTGGTTGATCGGAAATTCATGTTTGGGTTTCTTCTATGTATAAAATTTTGCTGTGGTTCCTGACAATTATTGAAAACGAAAGAAGTTTGAATCTTTAGTTTTTGTTATAATGAGACCCAACAGATAATGTCTTCTCTCAACCAAGCCCTATATTGTTTAGAAATAATATCAGAAAATTGAGACTTCATTTCTCTCTCCCTCATGTTTTCTCTAAAATGAGTAAGTTCTTGATGAGTTTACTATAAATGTAATTGTTTGTATGAAAAGCCACATCTAATCATATGCTGGCTGTGATTTCCATCATGGAATTTATTTGTCCCTGTTTAGGCGTTAGGGCTTGTTTTATTCTAAGTGCCTCACAAGTTTAGAAGTATAATTTAGAAAGAGAAGTTTGTGATGTTATTATGGGATTTTTGACAGTGCAAAGTTGAGTGTGTCAGAATGAATCTTTTTCATTTATACATTGTCTTAATTTTGGTCAGTGAGATCAGTTGCCGCTCCGGCTGAAGCTGTTGCCGGGTTTGATGACATGGTTTCTGGGACTCAGAGAAAGTATTACTTGTTAGGTGGGAAGGGCGGTGTAGGAAAAACAAGTTGTGCTGCGTCACTTGCTGTAAAATTTGCTAATAATGGGCATCCCACTCTTGTGGTTTCCACTGATCCAGCACATTCCTTGAGTGATTCCTTTGCTCAGGTTTAAAACACTCTTACTTATTAATGTTTTAAAGTATTCACATTTCCTGCAAAGTAGAAACTGGTTGTATGTATGCGTGTATGTGCACAAATATATTATAATTGTATATGTTGTCTTGTCCTAGGATTTGACTGGAGGGACACTTGTACCAGTTGATGGGCCCGAAGCTCCGCTTTTTGCTCTTGAGGTGTGGAGTTAGCTTTGTATATGAGTTTTCTTCATGTAATTCTCTGTTTGCGGTACTTGTTTTATGAGATGACCACTACAATGATTAATTGGTTGTTAGTTTTTCTTAGTATGGTTTTGTAATCTTATACTTAGTGTACGTGGTTAAACTAATAGCTATACCACAGATAAACCCTGAGAAGGCAAGGGAAGAATTCCGTAATGTAAATCAGCAAAATGGTGGAACAGGAGTCAAAGATTTCATGGATGGTATGGGCCTTGGGATGCTTGCAGAACAGGTAAAGCTTTTATTTGGAGATATTGGTGTTGCAACTTGAGTTGTAGTTATCATCTTTTGATCCTATTTTTATGTGATATGGATGTCCTTAAGCCCTTAAAGGCCTAACTGATATGTTGCACACATGTGCATGCACACTTATATTCTCGCATCATGATCTAATTAGTATAGGGTTTACACATATAAAAGGATCACATGTACCAATATAGATTCACTAATGCTTTATGATGATCCTTGCTTCTCTCTTTAACCTTGGTGTTTTATTATTATCATTATTTCTACGGTTGAAGTTAGGAGAGTTAAAACTGGGAGAATTACTAGACACACCTCCTCCTGGTTTGGATGAAGCTATTGCAATTTCCAAGGTATGTCTTTTTTGGCTTGCCAACATGCTCAAAATATTTTTTTCTCTTCTATTAATGCATAATCCTCTTTCCAGGTGATACAATTTCTTGAATCCCCGGAATATAGCATGTTTACTCGTATTGTTTTTGATACTGCACCCACGGTGAGAAAATATTGATGCTTTTTCACCTCAAAGTTTATTTTTATTTTTAAAAATGTTGGAATTAGCTCACTATGATGGGATATTGTTAACAGGGTCACACATTGCGGCTTTTGTCCTTGCCAGACTTTTTGGATGCATCAATTGGCAAGATATTGAAGGTAATGACGGCAACTTAGAATGAATAACTATAGAAATGTGTGCATGTATTTTTCTTTTTGGAATTAAATGCATCATATGACTTGAAATTTAAATTAGGAGATAATTTATGAGCAGTTAAAGTCTGCTGCACTCCTTTGAAGTTTCGATAGAATGACTGCTATACCCAATGTTCTAGTTACTTGATTCTAGTTCCCAACAAGATAACATTGACTTTGTTTCTTGACTAATTGCTTGAGAAGTATTGTTGCTGGAAAAATGTTTGCCATTTTTTTGGTAGTTTATTTTCTTAGAAGTTTAAAGGTGTAAACGCTTGATGTAACTTATGGATAAAAGCTCTGATAACTGAAGTAAGCTAACTTTGTTGGTGTTGACGCTCATCATATCCAGGCAAAAATAAAAAAAATAGGCAATTGGAACGTGGAAGACAATTTCCCCTGGTTCTGGGATCACTTGATTGTAGCATATTGTATTTCCTCGTAAACATATGGCTAGTCTGTAACTGAAAAGACAAAAAATATATGGCTAATCTCAAATGAATTTTAGCATTCTTACCTGTGTAGACATGTTTGCTACTAATTGCTTGTTCTTTTAATTTGCAAATAGTTAACATTCTCTGTTACACAGCTTAAACAGAAGATATCTTCAGCCACCTCAGCTATCAAATCTGTCTTTGGGCAAGAGCAACCTCAACTGGGAGCAGTAAGTCTGATACTTTGAGCTGTTTTTATACTCTGCTACAAGTATGCTAATCCTTTAATTGTAAAACTTCAATGCAGGCTGACAAATTAGAGCGACTCAGAGAGAGGATGATTAAAGTGCGTGAGCTTTTCCGCGATACTGATTCCACAGAGTTTGTCATAGTAACAATACCCACGGTAAAATCTTTGAAAATGTGGTTTGATACTGGATGTTTGTGATTTTTTGTAAATGTTGTTTTCCTTTATGCTGTAATTTAATATGTTATCAGTTAACTTTGATAGAGATCTGTTTACCTGATTTATATTCTACAATGTAGAATTTAATCTTGTAAAAAGATGGATCTCTGCATATTATATTTCCTCTTTTTTCCTTCCTAGCGAGCATCATTTACTTGGAAGCTGGCTAAATATGTTCAATGTTGGATGAAAAATTTGATTCTCATCGATTGTTCACACGTTTTTTTTCTTGTTCTTGCACAAGGTGATGGCAGTCAGTGAGTCATCTAGGTTGCATGCCTCCTTGAAGAAGGAAAGTGTTCCTGTGAATCGACTCATTGTTAATCAGATTCTTCCCCCATCTGCCTCAGACTGCAAATTTTGTTCAATAAAACGAAAGGTATTAATCTACTCTCCTTTTAATTTCGAGTAGGAAATGCATTCACCCTCCGTCCTTTTGGCAGAATGTGTGTTTTTTATGGCATCTAGTAAAATGATGTTTTGATGAAACTAATAACCAGTTGAATGCAAGAACTGCCCAGACCGTGCAAAAAATATTGTGCTTCAAAGATAATGCTCTTCCATCTCATATGGATGGGGTGAGCCCCACCCATGTGCAAGCATTACATGTGGGACCCATGCTTTAGTTCGATTTATTCTGTTTCTTAATATTCTTACATGTTTGGTTGGGGCGGCAAGGAATTCTAACTAATTTTTCTTTCTAAATACCTCAGGATCAGTTGCGTGCTCTTGATATGATCCGGAGTGATACAGAGCTTGCCGGCCTGACATTGATCCAGGCACCACTAGTTGATATGGAGATCAGAGGTGTTCCTGCCCTTAGATTTCTAGGAGATATAATTTGGAAATGATCATCTATCTGCACAGTCATATAATCAATGATAAAAGAAAGGACCTTTTTTTCTTTAACTATTCATTCATTTGACAAAATGGGTTGAATTTGTATCCAGTAAAGTAATTTTCCGTAAAAACTGACTTCCCTTCGTTTCCCCATCCCAACCCATCTTACTATAATGCAATAAACCAATTTATCGCAGGTATAGAAATTGTGACGGGCTGCACTGAAGCTCAATCTGTTCAAATTCTTAGAATCCAAGCCTTCTTGGACATATGCTTTTACATGTGACCTAAGTTTTGGTTTCAGTTGGGGTTGAGTTTTTCACAACCAAGCTGAACCTCTGACACAACTCATAGCCTTGAAAAGGAGATAAGTTGATGAAGTGATCTTAAACATAGATTGTAGATGTTTGCTTATTATGGGCAGTTAAGAGCATAGGGTTTATCATTTTAGTTCAATTTTCAATCTTTATATATGTGATGTGCTAATTTGTAAAAGAAAACAAATAGTTGAATTTTGAGAACACCTCTGCATAGATTGCATTAAGATCAACAGTGTGTCTTGGGAAATTGGGTTAGATTGTTCACTGCCAAACCCTAAACCTAATCTCCTATAAGATACATCCTAGGCTATAATCCTGGTGCAAATGGGACACCGGTGGATGGCAGCCATGAGTTCCAACCAATAAACTTTGGTCACCGTAAAGGAATCGGCCTTGGACGCCTCGGTGATGACATGATAGCCAGGCCACTTGACCCGGTTTCAAACCGAGGCATCTGGGCCATTGTTCGTGTACTCAGCATAATACAGAGTGCTCAGAGCAGATTTCCCATTTCATTCCTCTGGCCTTATAACGTTACTCATAGATGACTTCATGAACACGGTACGTGCATATTTGCCCCACGGTCGACCCAAGTACGTGGGCGTAGATTTCACATTTCCCGCCAAATCAGAATCTGGCTATGGCTTGGTGCAGCCCCAATGGCATCCATTATTGGCTTGAATTTCCCTTCCCATCCTGTGAAACGGTGACGTCTACCGTCCGGGAGTGCAGGCTCATAAGGAGCAGGAGCTGGACCTGGAGCTGCAGCGGCATTATGAAGATGAAGATGATGTTGCTGCTGCACTTGGATCGTACCAAGGACCTCATCGATTGATTTGGTCACTTGTCTTAGGCTCTCTGCAACCTTTGAGTCGATGCCATTTTGAAAAGCTTCCACGCATGCCGTTTCTCTGGCTTGAGAAGTATTTAGCCATGTTCTCATATGGGAAACGACATCAGCTGTGCCATAGATATACAAATTTTCTTGTCAGTAATCCAACACTACAACAATAAATTAAATAAACGACGAATGCCATAAATACTCTCGTCTTATTTTACCAGCCGTCGTCTTGCAAGAAAAATATATATACATTACAATTATAGTGGGATAAACGAAGTTGATATTTATATGGCTACTATTAAAATAGTATGAAAACTAAAATAAGTTTTACATAAACATCATGTGTCAATGTCACACAATTATAAACTATGACTGTATTCCAATACACATATCATAGTATGATAAAGTGAAGTTCAAATAATATAGCAAGATAAAACAATGTATAAAAAAATCAAAGTAAATATGCATCTTGTCTTATGTACGTATATAAGCCTTTAAGATTAGTGGCGGATCTATTAAAGCTTAAGAAAGTGCAATTGCACCTCCCCTTGCCAGAAAAGCCATTGTAGGTGTTGCATATTGCACCTTTGCTCAGCTTGGGAGGTGCACTCTAGGTGTTCGATGAAAAGCCTAAACAAAGTCAGTCTACTGTTGCGCTGCTGTGTGTTACGTTTATGCGCAGAGGGCTTGTTTGTTGTTTGTTTTTTTTTAATTAAATCCTAGCCAAAATTACACCTCCGTTAAAAAAATTCCTAGGTCCTTTAGTGATCATCAATTGTGGAAGGGGACCAATCCAAGACTTCAGCAGTTTCATCAAGCAAATCCTCACAATATGAAATGGCCAAAGTAGTAGAATTTTCATCGTCTTCACCAGCATGCATATATGACATGGTAGAGGCCACATTTTGCACAAGTTCCTTGGTCTTCTCCAATGAGTTTTTTAATGCAGGCAAAGGAACATTTATCAAGTGGGGCTCAACATTATCACCACGGGGTCAATGGAAAGAGAAGAGAAACAAATAATGAAAAAAATGAAATGGCAGGACAACTTCATGAATGGACTCATAGCACCAGAAAAGGTAAATGACCAGGGAAAAAATATACTTAAGGTTATATTTTGAAGATCGTAAAAAAGGGTTAGAAGTCTTTTAGGATGTTCAAGTTTTGGCTAGTTTTAAAAAATTTCCCTTCGATATATTTCTCCCCTCTCAAATCCACCCATCTTCTTATTCCTTGACTTGCAAGCTCAACTTGTTCAATTTCTTGAAACCCACGGTATCTAAAGATAGATAGGCTTTACTTGTGACCATTTTAACTTTTCATTACCAAGCTCACTATATGACCCCAAAACTTATATCAAGTTGAATCTGAAAATCCACAAAAAAAGAAAAAAGAAAAAAAGAAAAACACAAATTGAAATTTAGTAAGCGGAGGTGAAATAAGGAGACAAATTATGCACTAGGAGGAAGAGGATACATTTAAAAAATAATCTTGAACATTAATTTCAGGACTGAAACATGGTCTTTGCTTAATGTGGGCCTTTACCTTTTCACAATTCACATGTATTTTCAACATAGATAAAAGAAATTGGGATTTGTTAGGCTTAAGTACCACGATTTGTAAGCCCATGGGCAGCTCTGCTCGGCCAGGATTTGAAATAATATAATGACCCGTTTAATATTAACAATGATATATTGCATTGAATACCCTTTTAAATGTAAAATAGTATTGACCCAATTGTTTACCTCAGTGTTGAGGTTCCTTGCCCTTCCCCTCCTTGGTCACCCGTTTGAATCCATGGAAAAGTGCCCCTTCCCCAATTCTCTGAAAAAAAGGAAGTAAACTAGTATTAATGATCCTTGCATTTAATTAATAATTACATATGCCTTATTTGATAAGGTCATATAAGCCCAGCTCTTTGGTCCGCATATGAGCACGAAAATTCTTGATCCTTAGGTAGGAGAGTATTTAAGATAGGGTTGGTCTGGCCTGGCCTATTCAACCAAGGCCAAAAAAATCCGTAACTGTAGTGGGTAGTGGCCAGGTTAATTCAACCTTTGCCGATAGACCAATCAATGGTGAATTATGCAAGCACATAAACTCGATCTTAAGTCTTTGCTTCGAGAGGGAGTTTATCAATACAAGGAGTAGGACCTGAATGAAAGCCAGTACAGTACCACTCTCTCCTTTGAGGAGAGGCAAGGGGATCTTGGAAGAGTTTTCAAGCAGTATAAGTAAGGTAGCGTAAACTAGTTAATTATATTGCTTGTGCGATGGAATTAATTTAAGCTCTCAGTTACTTTCTTGGTCTCGAGCTTCCTTCTTAAGGTTGGACTGACCCAATTCAACCCATTTTACATGCTTAGTTAGGAGATTGAAAGATAACCCTTTAAAATGGATTGAAAATTGAATGATGTTAAAGTCAGGTGACAAATAATGAATTTTGAAAACTTAAGTTGACATTTCGCTTAAATTTTTTTTTAAGATGACAAATTAAAACTAATATATAAATCAATGTGACATTTCTACAAATATCCCTTATAATCCACGAGGCGAGTCAAAGAAAGCCCTCGAAAAAACGAAGAATGACTCCTCACGTGGACCAAGGCAGAAATTGGCGATGCGTACTGAAGATTCCAAGTGAGGCTTTCTCAGGACCACTGAACTTCAACTTCGGAGAGTCCAACTGCTTATAATATTATTAACATACGTATTTTGGAATAGGCAGAACATGGTCATGATCGTGATCATGATGCAGAGTAAGAGTTTTTTCCTTCTTCTTATTTTAATATGATGTGGACAAAAATATTGGGTGTCCTTTTTATGTGACAGGCAAGTTTATCTCCTTTTTGACCGGGTATTATCGTGGCTGGCTGCTTTTAGAGATAATGAAGGGGCACATATAGCTTATTAGCATGCATGAGGGAGCACGGCAGAGAGAGCAAAGAACCAGGCAACGGAAAGGCAGTGAGGAAAAACAGCTGAGTGGGTGATAGAGAACTTGAGTTTGTGCAGTGCTGTGAGCAAGAGTTTTGTACCCAAATCCGACCTCGTATTCAATAAGTGTAAGGAGTGCATTCTATTGGATACGAGGTTGGTTTTGGATACAAAACGCTCTTGAACATGATGTAGGAAAATGGGAGACAGCCTTCACGTGTGGCCCTTCTTGTCTTTTGATTTTTGTGGTCGAAGGCCCCTTCTTCTTGTCTTGCTGAGGAATTTGGGGAGCCTCGACGAGAAAAACTTGCCTGTTACATAAGGGCTTCCCCAGGTAAGGAAAAACGGACACCTAATATTTTAGCCACATCATATTAAAACATTATCTCCTTTTTGACCAGGTATTATTGTGGCTGCCAGCTCTGTATCTCCTTATTTGACAGGCAGTTCATCTCGTTTTTGACCGGGTATTCTTGTGGCTGCCTGCTTTTGGAGATAAAAATCAGCTTCTCCTTTCCACATGGATTTAGTAGTCTTCTCCAAAATCCTCCTAAGGATGTGTTATTAGTGGGATCAATATTGACAACTAGGATTAAATGAAATAAACGTAATACTAAACTTTATTCAAATCAGATCAAGCCAAGTCCGTGTAACAAATGCCACCATGAGAGCGTCTACAGTAACTTGAGTTTGTGCTCAGAGTCACAAATTATGAACATGACGGTCGGTGGCGTCGTCCAAGATTTTTTGAGTCTGACGTGGCGTCTCTTGTGACTAGGTTTGGCGGATGTTTAAATTCCATAGGCGCTCGAACGCGCGTTTCTTTTTCGTGCTTTCCAAATGGGGGCTGCGTAACTGCGTTGTTGCACGTGCTGCGTAGGAGCGTGAGAGTGTGCTTCTGTTATGGACAATGGACATAGACTCATAGTATTGTTTTATCAGCTTCAAATGCTCTCAGCACACTTTCCCTGTCCTCCTATATTATCCACGATTTTGACACCTGTCCACCACCTATATAACGAATACGCGATGTCCTTTCACGTAAACAGTGTCTTGCGTTTCTAGATTCTAGGGTCAATAATTATTTATGTAGCAAACAAACCAAAATGGCTTCCTTTCCCTCTCTTGGACCCAATCTCTCCGTTTCATGCTCTCTGCGACTCGATGCTTCCTTTATCTACTGCAGTCTCACTCACTGAATAAGAGCACAACTAACTCATCATGTGGTGGAAGAACAAAAAGAATAAAAAAGCCAGGCAGCCGATTGAGCCGGAGACGCCCATCGAACCCAGATCCTCCTCCTCTGTCCCAACTGACCTTGACTCCGCCTATTCCAGCACCAGCGGCACCAACTTCTCCTCCAACTCCTCCACCTCCTCCGCCGCTTCCCTCAAATCCCACATCAAATCTTCCCTCCCCGAAAACCCCATCATCTACCACATGTCCGATATCCGCCACTCTTTATTAAGCCAACCCAGGGGCTCCTCCCGCCGCCGCTCCCTTTGCGGCAAAGACGTCGTCATTTTCCAGCGCGAGTCCTGCCTCCCGCTCTCCTACTCTGACCTCCACCACCGCCTCGCCCAGATCTCCAAATCCCACCACACCAGCCTCATCAAGCTGCTCGGTGCCTCCCTCTCCGGCGAATACGTCTACCTCGTCTACGAATACGTCCCCGGCGCCAACCTCGCCGACTGCCTCCGCAACGCTCTGAACCCCGACTTTACGGTTTTGTCCAATTGGCTTTCCCGCATGCAGGTCGCCGTCGACCTCGCCGATGGCCTCAATTACATCCACCACTCGTCCGGCGACAACTCCACCTTCGTCCACAACCACATCAAATCCTCCAGCATCATCGTCTCGGAGCAGAAAAACCTCCCGCTCAGAGCCAAGATCTGCCATTTCGCCACCGCCGAGCTCTGCGGCGAGACACAGCCTCGGTCGGCGAAGGTGGAGGGCACCAGAGTGTACATGGCGCCCGAGTCTCATCTGACGCACAAGTGCGATGTCTATGCGTTCGGGGTTGTGCTGCTGGAGTTGATTTCAGGGGAGGAGCCATTGATGGACGGCAATGGCGGAGGAGGTGGAGGGTGTAGGAGGGTGAGTGTGATCAAGACGGCGAGGGAGGCGGTGAGTACCGGCGGTGGGGTGAGGAGGTGGGTGGATCGGAGGTTGAAGGACTCGTTTCCGATGGAGGTGGCCGAGAAGATGGTGAAGGTGGCGTTGGAGTGTGTGGAGGAGGATCCGGACAGCCGACCCGACATGGATCGGGTTGCGGGTTTGGTTTCGAAGCTGTTTTTGAAGTCGCAGAGTTGGGATAAGAAGATGGGCCCGCCTATTGACATGTCAAATTCATTGGCCCCTCGGTGATATTACTAATACTATTGGTTCAAATTCGGTTGAACAAATTGTGAATAGGGAAGTTGTGTGTGGGATTGGGGAGGTGTATATACTTGATTTGATGCCGTGAACAGTTTGACATACGAGAAACTGACTGAGAACAGAATAGAAACACCACAAGTTACCGAAGTTTTTGTGAAATCTTTGTTGACATAATGTGGCTACCTTTTCTAGCAAGTCAATATCCAAAATCTTACTTGAAATGAAGTTGTTTGAACTATGTAAAGACCCAATGACTACAGTCAAGTCATGGGGCTTTGTGGGGGATGTACCAGTGGGGCTAGATGTGGTCGCGGCGACGGAGTGTGCTGCCATCCGTGAAGGTTTGATATTGGCTGTGCAGTTGGGGTTCAATGGTATTTTGGTGGCCACTGATTCGAAGGAAGTTGTTTAGTTGAGGATATTAGACGGCTCGATTGAATATTGGTTTTCAACCGAGACAAGGCAATGGGGTAGTTCATGCTATAGCTCAATATGGATTAAGGGAACAAAATCAATGTCACTGACATGGGAATGCTCAATTGAATAAGGGAATGCTGGAATCAGATATTGAGGGGGTAATTGCTTTTGTTTGGCTGTATTGGATGTCTTGGTATACTTTTTTCTTGACCGGATTTTCTTCATAAATTGGGGTTTCTTAAGGAAAGATTTTAACGATCGTTGCATCCATCATTTTCATTACTATTTGTAATTGGTTTCTATTGAATGAAGTTCTTCCATTTTGATATATTTTTTTTTAAGTCTTCGATCTTGGCTATTTGTGGAAAGATTTACCTCTTAAGTTTAAGAGCAAAAATATAATTTCCATTTTGACCGACTCATCAAACTGGATAATAATTATTATACTAGGCATTGTTATCTGTTCTGTACAAGTATTCAAGTATTATTCTGCGCACACCTAGTAAGAATCCATGCTATACCTCTGGGGTTCACTCCAGCATGTGTGCAACGCTTATCGAATTTTATAATGCATAATTGCATATAACAACTATTCTTCACAACTTGACAGCCAGATACTCCATTACCATGGGGCTTTTGCTTTCTTATGCATTCAAAAGCATCTTCCCTCTCTCTTTCTCTCTCTCTCTCTTACCAAAAGCTCCAGTTTCAGCTCACTTTCCACCGCCAGAAAACCACCCAGAAATTTTTTCCAATTCCAAGGTAGGTTCTTTCTTTAATATCAACTGTTACATATCATGTGGGTCTGATTTTTAATAGACTAGATTATGTTTTCTGAATCAGAGTTGAAACTTATCTGTGATTTTAGCTAGTTGCTTTGACTTTTAGGATTGATTTTCTTTTCAATCGATATTTTTAATGGGTTTTGAACTCGTGTGCGGTTCGAAGCAGTAACAAACAACAAGGTTGTATTTTTCATTAATACTATGTCTTAATTTTGATCAGTGAGATCAGTGGCCGCTCCGGCAGAAGCTGTTGCCGGGTTCGGTGACATGGTTTCTGGGACTCAGAGAAAGTATTACTTGTTAGGTGGGAAGTCAGTCACTTGCTGTAAAATTCGCTAATAATGGGCATCCCACTCCTTGAGTGATTCCTTTGCTCAGGTTTGAAACATTCTTACTTATTAATGTTTTAAAGTATCACATTTCTTTCCCTGCAAAGTTGAACTTAACTGGTTGTAATGTGTATTCGTGTATGTGCGCAAACATATCATAGTTATACATGCTATCTTGTCCTATTGGATTTGGCTGGAGGAACATTGTTTTTTTGCTCTTGAGGTGTGTGGGGTTAGCTTTGTATATGAGTAAATGCTATTTTTCTTCACGTATTTCTGTTTCCAGTATTTATTTGATGAGATGACCTTACAATGATTCATTGGTTGTCAATGTTTCTCATGATGGTATTGTAATCTTATACGTAGTACCATGTAATCAAGATCTATATAAGGAAATCTAGAATCCAAATAAACTCTAAACAGATAAGAAAACTCATAATCAAGCATGGGGTTAGGGCTTTAGAGAATCTCACCTCGGGATTGTCACTGAGCATTCATCTTCGAAGCAATAGGGCTATAGCAATTGTCTTCTAGCGAATGAGGAGCTGGAGTTCTTGAATGGTCCAGTGAGAGTGAAACCAGAGATTGCGAGAGAGGGAGATGGAGAAATACATCAAAGAGAGAGAGAGAGAGAGAGAGAGAGAGAGAGAGAGAGAGAGAGGTGATTATTCTGGTTTGAAGAGAAAAAATGAGGGGAAAAAAAGATATACTTTAAGGGCGTACGAAGTTGCTCCCATAATATTTTCTAAAAAAGTATTTATGATTCACGGTGTATATATAAGCATGCTCTAGACGCAAATTTTTTTTACCTTTCTAAGGGGTTCTTTGTAATATGTTGTAAGTATCAATTATTCACGACGCGCATGAAAAGCGTACAGTAAATCTCAAGCAGTAAAAGCTCCAATTTGAAGTAGTGAGTGTACGTAGTTAAACTAATAGCTATAACACAGATAAACCCTGAGAAGGAAAGGGAAGAATTCCGTAATGTAAGTCAGCTTTAATAGTGTAACAGGAGTCAAAGATTTCATGGATGGTATGGGCCTTGGGATGCTTGCGGAACAGGTAAAACTTTTATTTGGAGATATTGGTATTGCAACTTGAGTTGTAGTTATCATCTTTTGATCCTATTTTTAGGTGATATGGATGTCCTTAAGCCTTTAAAGCCCTAACTGATATAGGAGCCCTAAAAGGAGTATCTCTGTACCAGTATGGATTCACTTATGCTTTATGGTGATCCTTGCTTCTCTTTAACCCTCGTGTGTTTTTTCTTTTTCATGGTTGAAGTTAAGGAGAGTTAAAACTGGTAGAATTACTATACACACCTCCTGGTTTGGATGAAGCTAGGGTTGCCAACATGCACAAAATATTTTTCACTCTTCTATTTATGTTTAATCCCCTTTCCAGGTGAGCAAATATTGATGCTGTTTTTGTCACCTTAATTATTATTATTTAGTTGGAATTAGGCAAGATATTGATGCTGTTTTTGTCACCTCAACATTGCCAGACTTTTTTGGATGCATCAATTGGCAAGATATTGATGTCAACTTAGAATGAACAACTATGGATTGGCTAGTCTCAAATGAATTTAAGCATTCTTACCTGTGTAGGCACGTTTGCTACTAATTTCTTCTTCTCTTATTCAGCTTAAACATAAGATATCTTCAGCCACCTTTCAGCTATCAAATCTGTCTTTGGGCAAGAGCAACCTCAACTGGGCGCAGTAAGCGTGATGCTTTGAGCTGCTTTTATACTCTGCTTCCCAGACAAGTATGCTAACCTTTTTAAATCTAAAACTTCAATGCAGGCTGACAAATTAGAGCGACTCAGAGAGACGATGATTAAAGTGCGTGAGCTTTTCCGCGAAACTGATTCCACAGAGTTTGTCATAGTAACAATACCCACGGTAAGATCTTTGCAAACTTGATTTGATAATGGATGTTATTGATTTTTTTGTGTGTAAATTTTGGTTTTCTTTATGCTATAATTTAGTATGTTATGAGTTCGCTTTGATGGAGAGGGAGATGGAGAACGACGTCAGAGAGAGAGAGAGAGAGAGAGAGAGAGAGAGAGAGAGAGAGAGAGAGAGAGAGTGAACGTTTTGGTATGAAGTGAAAAAACGAGGGAAAAAGAAAAGAGAGATATTTTTGGCTGGTTGCAAATAGAATTATGATGTACTAAAGTTGCACCCGTAATATTTTAAAAAATATTTTTGATTCATGGCGTATATAAAAGTATACCGTTGAAAGACGCATAAAATTACCATTTTAAGGAGTGCTTAATATGTCATATAAATATCAATTATTCACCACCTGCATAAAAAAAGTGTGCCGTAAATATCAAGCCGTAGAATCTCCAGTTTGGTGTAGTGAGTACGTAGTTAAACTAATAGCTAAACCACTGATATGTTGCACACATGTGCATGCACACTTTTATGCTCACATTATGATCTGTGGTATGGAGCCCTAAAAGAAGCATAATTATACCAACATAGATTCACTTTTGCTTTATGGTGATCCTTGCTTCTCTTTAACCTTTGTGTGTTTCTTTTTAATGATGGTTGAAGTTAGGAGAGTGAAAACTGGGATAATTACTAGACACATCTCCTCCTGATTTGGATGAAGCTATTGCAATTTCCAAGGTATGTCTTTTCTGGCTGGCCAACAAGCGCAAAATCTTTTTTGCTCTTCTATTAGTTATTACTTTTAAGCTGGAATTGGTTCACTATGATGGGATATTGTTGAAGGAAGTTGAGGTTCCACCCCAAAATCAATTGATAATGGGGGGAGTAGTCTAACTCCTTATAAGCCCTTACTAGGTTTCTCAACGTTCCAATGTGAAACTTTTCACCTTCACATTCTCACAATTGTTAGCAGGGTCACACATTGCCAGACTTTTTGGATGCATCAATTGGCAAGATATTGAAGGTAATAATTAATGATGTCAACTTAGAATGAAGAACTATGCACTTTGCAAATGTTGGTTTTGTTTAAGCTGTAATTTAATATGTTACGAGTTCACTTTGATAGAGATCAGTTTACTTCTTCTTTTTTCTTGTTCTTCCCAAGGTGTGATAGCAGTCAGTGAGTTATCTGGGTTGCATGCCTCTTTGACGAAGGAAAGTGTTCCTGTGAATCGACTTATTGTTAATCCGATTCTTCCCCCGTCCGCCTCAGACTGCAAATTTTGTTCAATAAAAAGAAAGGTATTAATCTAACCATTTTCCTTTTAATTTCAGTTAGGAAATACATTCACTATCCTTTTGGCAGAATGTGCGTTTTTTATTGTGGCATCTAGTAAACTTATGATATTTTGATGAAACTAATGACCAGTTGAATGCAAGAACTCAGCAAATAGTATGTAGTGTTTATCATCAAGCCAAGGATTTGGCCTAGATGATGGATGGTGTGGATCCGAGACTCTGACTTTCTTGTGATCAATCATAGTTAGGCTTTTCCTTGTACTTTTCGTATTTTTAAGGTTTTAGTGTTATGTGAGAAAATAATATGCATGAATATAAATGACAAGAAACCGAAAATAGTTAGAAATCAAATGACTAAATATAAAGATGAATGATCTCTTTCTTTCCTTGATCCTTGGTTTAGGGTCGTTAGTGTAAGTGTATGCATTTTGTGATTTTCTTTTGGCTTTCATTGACAATTTTGTAATAGAACAATCATTGTAATTTCCCAAGCTCTAAGTTTAGATTAAGAATTACTTCTCTAGGTTTTCTTATTTGGCAAAAACAATGTGTTTTGACAAAGGTAAACTCTGCATTGCACTACATTGCATTCACTAAATTTTTGAAGATTATGAGTAGTCATCTTCGTATGACTAGTCAACTTTGTTTCAATTAGGATTTCCAGCTCACTGTTTCCAGCTGGGTCCTAACCATTTTTTTGTCATTTTCTGCGAAATTCTCAGCTGCCATGTGTACTATTCTGACCTAGGAATTTTTGGGTAAAAACCAAAGAATTCCTCATTTGGCAGTCGTCTCTTTGGTGGGTAAGTTTTGGAAAGCTTCTCAGAAAACTTTCTCTTCTTCTTCCTAAAGAGTGAGCCTTCATATTTTTCATCTTTGAGTTTTCCAAATTGATTTTTCGAAAACTGCATTTGAAATATGAAAATCTCATCTTGCTAGATCAAACACTCTCTCATATATATCTAGGTCAGATTCAAAATTGATTTCTTCAAGAGTATGGTTTCTTGAAGAAATTGGTCATTTACTCCTTGAATCCAAATTTCATTTTTGTCTGAGTTGGAGCTGGCTAGTTGGTGCCATGGGATGAAAGAGCTGAAGAAGGAGCTGCCATTGTCATGAAGGACTAAGATGCTGGTTTTGCACAAAGGAGGAATATGTTATCTTCCTACATAGATCTAGGATTTTTTGAGCTTGCTTGTGTTTCTTTGCTTAGTGGATTGCCTAGTCGGTTGATGACCCCCTGTTTTTCCCAGTGGTGGGTTTCTGGGTGAACAATTTCTTGTTTGCAGCTCTGTAATTTTCTGGGTTTGTGTTCTTTATAGTTGACTAGTCATCGCATGATGTTCATGTATTCCTGGGTTTGTGTTTTTGCGGTTGACTAGTCATCATTACATGTTGTGTGCTGTTTATTTGATTATGATGTGTTCTTGATCATTGACTAGTCATCGCATGATGTTCACGCATTTATGGGTTTGTGTTCTTGCGGTTGATTAGTCATCATTATCTGTTGTGTGCTGTTTATTTGATTATGATGTTTTCACACACTTTCACCATAGTTGTTGCTAGCACATGGGAGACATAGATTAACGTGCCCTTTTTGAGTGCCTAGGTTGTCATTAGTAATCTTCTAGGCTTTCTGGTGCAGATTGTTATGCTCTGTGTGTGTTCTTCATTATGGTTTTTCATGACTAGCAGTTGACTAGTCATAAGTATATTTGGTCAAGGATTAAAGTGTGTGAAGATCACTGTGTCTACTTGAATAGCATTTAAATTTAGCCCTCATCACCTGTGTACCAATTTCAGTTGGATCACTTGATTGTAGCATATTGTATTTCCTTGTAAAGATATGGCTCTAGTCTCAAATGAATTTAAGCATTCTTACCTGTGTAGGTATGTTTGCTACCATATAATTGCTTGTTCCCTTATACAGCTTAAACATAAGATATCTTCAGCCACCTCAGCCATCAAATCTGTCTTTGGGCAAGAGCAACCTCAACTGGGCGCAGTAAGCGTGTTGCTTTGAGCTGCTTTTATACTCTGCTTCCCAGACAAGTATGCTAACCTTTTTAAATCTAAAACTTCAATGGAGGCTGACAAATTAGAGCGACTCAGAGTCAGAGAGATGATGATTAAAGTGCATGAGCTTGATACTGGATGTTATTGATTTTTTTTTTTGCAAATGTTCGTTTTCTTTATGCTGTAATTTAATATGTCATGAGTTCGCTTTGATAGAGATCAGTTTACTTGATTTATATTCTACAATGTAGAATTTAATCTTGTAAAAAGATGGATCCCTGCATATTCTATTTCCTGTTTTTTCCTTCCTAGCAGCTAGCATCATTTGCTTGGAAGTTGGCTAAATATGTTCAATATTCACAATTTTTTATTATCTTCTTGTTGCCAAGTGATGGCAGCCTGTTTGAAGAAGGAAAGTGTGTGTTGGGTAATTGGGTTAGACTATGTTGGATTGGGGTTGAGTTTTTCACAACTTATAGCCGTGAAAAAAAGATAAGTTGATGAAGTGATCTTACATAGACTGAGTATAAATGTAACATGGCGAAAATAAAAAGAAAACGAAACGCACAATCATTTTTGTTTGTATTGGAGTTTTGTATTTTAGACCACATTGACCATATTTTAGTAATTGTGTTAAGTAATTTTGGTCACTGCAGTAATTAATTAGATAAAATTTAAAATTTTGAATTAGGAAACCAATCCGTTTGTTTTCAGGAGAAAAGTTGTTGGGAGATTGAATGACCGCCTTATGAGTTTCTAAAACTAAACTTCTATTTTAATTTTCGTGTTTATTTGATAGATAAATTGAGTCGTAGTACTTTTAGCATTATTAGAACTTATTTGATTTCTTGGAAAATCAAATCTTATAGACATGATCAACCCTTGAGTAATAATACTCTGAGTTTAAACAAAGTTTTTGTTGTCCGAAGCCAATTAGAAAAAAATTTCAAAATGATCCTTAAATTGGTAACAAATCCAAGCACAAGGACAAGAAAAATAAAATCACTATGACTAAAATTAAAATGTGGTTTAAAATTCATTGTTTTAAAGTAAAGTAAAAGACAATAATAAGCCTGGCTTTAAACCCATTAGCCAGAGACTGTCATTTTACCTATTTGCTTTGGCAATTGTTGGGCAAGCAGATTCAACCCAACAATGTATAAATATTTATGTTACTTCTAAGGGTAACAGAAGCACTTCAAACGCTTCTTCTTCCACTTTGAAAACCCTAATTAAACTAAATCCCCTATAAGATACATCCTATAGATCTGCTTTAAATGGGACACCGGTGGATGGCAGCCATGACTTCCCACCAATAAACTTGTCCACTGCAAACGAATCGGCCTCGGAAATCAAATGATAACCCGGCCACTTGACCCGGCCTGCAACCGAGGCACCCGGACCATAGTTCTTGTACTCAGCATAATACAAAGTATCAAGATTATTTTCCCCACTCCATTCCAGCCAACCCTCTGGCCTTATAATATTACTCATAAAAGACTTGATGAACACGGTACGTGAATATTTGCCCCAAGGTCGACCCAAGTATGTCTTCGTAGAGTTAACATTACCCACCAAATCAGACTCTGCTTCAATTCTGCAGAACTGGAACGAGAACCCTGACGAGTCTTCTGAAAGTCTACCATTGGCGGTGATTGTGTTTTGTTGGCCTTTGATGGCTTTCCTGGGAATAATTCTGGAGTGTTGGAAAACGGCTGTGCCATAACCAAAGATGAAGTCAACGGTGCCGCTGATTGTGCATTCTCGGTAGAACTGTCGGCCCGACAACACCAGCAATGTGTCTTGGTATCCACTTATCTTGCACCGGTAGAAAACCGACCGGTCGCTGCCGGATGAAAGCGCAACTGCCTGCCCTTTGCTTGGTCCTGCGGTGTTCTCAAACCCTATGTTCATTGCAAGGAATCCTTCGGCCCTTACATCTACATAAGCAATCAATTCACATAATTTTTAAATTACAAACAAAAAATAATAATTGGTTGCATGGAGTGTCAATTAAATAGAACATTAGGGTTTGACACATTTCGGTTCAGGTCTCAAATATGTTATTTAAAAGGCTAAACTGTTGAGGCAATCCAATTTAATACTCTCCCTCCCTAACGAATGACCGAAAAAAGAAGAAGACTAAACTGTTGATTTCCGCCTAAATTTGTACCTAATTTTTGATTGATCCTTTATCCCTTGTTTTTAGAAAATTAAAGATCTCAATTTTTTTTAGCCAATTTCTCCCTATCATTAAATTTGCTCATATTCAATCCAATTTACTGTTAAAAATGGTCACATTCCTTGCATGTGACACTTAAATAATTAAAAAAATAAAAGAAAATAAAAATAAAAAAAGAGAATGGCACAGCCCCAGCCCGCTTCCACCAAGCCCATCCTCCCCCTAGCCACCCCATCATACTCCCCAAAACCCAGGATCCCCTCTTTCTTCACCCCGCCCGCAACCTCCACTCAATGTGCCCATGTAGCCCATGGGTGTCTTGACAAGTTTAGAGGAGATCCTTAATTTTCTAAAAATAAAAAAAGGATTAGGGGTTAAATAAAAAATTAGGTACTAATTTAAGGGGAAATCAACAGTTTAGCCTTCTTTTTAAAAAAAAAGAAAAAAGAAAAAAGAAAAAAGAAAAAAGAAAAAAGAAAAAAGAAAAAAGAAAAAAGAAGAAAGAAGAAGTTTTGGTGTCTTACCAAATGTTGCTGACTTCATTGTTGCCCAACCACTAGCATTGCTTCTATCTCCAGATATGGTGGTAACACTCATGCCCTCTCCAATCAACACCAAGTTAGTCTTTGTTTTATCAATCTTCACATATTCTTTGTAAACTCCTTTCTTCACAAATATCACAAACTGCTTCTGGCTATGGCTTGGTGCAGCCGCAATGGCATCCATTATTCTCTTGAATTTCCCACTCCCATCCTGTGAAACGGTGACGTCTGCCGTCCAGGAAAGCGCAGGATCTGAGCCTGGAGCTGCAGTAGAATTATGACGATGAAGATGATGCTGCTGCTGCACTTGGACCATACCAAGGACCTCATCGATTGATTTTGTCACTTGTCTAAGGCTCTCTGCAACATTTGAGTCGATCATGTTTTGAAAAGTGTCCACGCATATCTTTTCTTTGGATTGCGAAATATTCAGCCATGTTCTCATATGGGAAACGACATCAGCTGTGCCACAGATACAATAATTTTCTTGTCATTTTAAGCCAATAAATATATGTATATATATACATATATGGCATCTATTAAAATAGTTAGACTATAAAAACTAAAATAAGTTTTACACATCTATAAACTATGACTGTATCCCAATACGCAAATCTAAGTAAATATGTAAGTATATGAACCTTTAAGATCATCAATTGTAGAAAGGGACCAATCCAAGACGTCAGCAGTTTCATTAAGCAAATCCTCACAGTACGAAATGACCACAACAGTAGAATTTTCATAATCTTCACCAGCATGCATATGTGACATGGTAGAGGCCACATTTTGCACAAGTTCCTTGGTCTTCTCCAATGAGCTTTTGAATGCAGGCAAAGGAACATTTATCAACTGGGGGTCAACATTATCAGCGCGGGGGTCAACGGAAAGAGAAGAGAAACAAATGATGAAAAAAATGAAATGGGAGGATGACTTCATGAATGGCCTCATGGCACCAGAAAATGTAAATGATGAGAGAAGGCAAAGAATATGAGTATATATACAGTGCACACCATTTTGTGAGACTGGTTGTGATGGAGAATACGAATTATGGATCACAGTACGAGTACGAGTATCTTTGCACCATTTTTCTTTTCTTTTTTAAAGATTTGTTTCCTAGTTAAACCTGAAACGTATCCTTCAAATGAACAAAAGCCAGTAAAGCATTTAACTTCTTACTTTGCATCAAATCCACCCACTGCATTGAAGATCAACTTGTTTCAATATTTCTTGAAACCCAATGCACCTAACCTAAAGACTGTTACCATTTTAACTTTCTATCACCAATATCACTATTTGACCCCGAAACCTTATAGCCCTACGAAATCCAATCCGAAAATCCACACAAAAAGGAAAAAACACAAATTGAAATTTAGTATGGAGAGGTAAAAAGGAGACAAATCATGCACTAACAAAAATCCTGGTGAGTATGGGATCCCTGTGGAAGGCAACAATAATATTATCTTTGAAGAATATCATTTATGGATCATGATATTTATCTTTGGATGACATTTATGGATCATAATATGATATACAATGCACCCTTTTTATTTTTTTAAAGATTTTTTACCTATTTACACCTGAAACATATATATCCTTTCAAATGAACAAAAGCCAGGAAAGCATTTAATTTCTTACTTATGCCACAAAATTTCAGACCCTTAAAATTTCAACCAAAATTCGGTTTCGAGCTCTATCAAAGAGATGGAATTTGAGCACTATATTAAGGTTATATTTTGAGAAAAAAGAAAAAGAAAAAAGGTTTAGAAGTCTTTTAGGATGTGCAAGTTTTGACTAGTTTTTCAAAAATTTCCCTTCAATATATTTCTCCCTCTCAACTCCACCCATCTTATTATTTCATGAACTTCACTGAAGCTCAACTTGTTCAATTTCTTGAAATCCAATGTACGTGTGACCGTTTCACCCTCTGAATTTTTCAGTGCCAAACTCACTATTTGAACCAAAACTTAGCCCTACTCCAAAGTCCAATATGAAAAGAGCATGGTTTGGCTCCTTAAAACAAATGGGGTTTTGACACTTACCAAATTCCATCAACATTAACAAAGTTTCAACAAAAAAGAAAAAGAAATATTAAAAAAAATTGACACCTATTAAAACCACATTGATTATACGGAGGAGCTCCTCCTCAATTTAAGGATCCATATGAAAATCCACAAAAAGAAAAAAACACAAATTGAAAGTTATAGAAATAATCCATTCTAGCCAACTTGAGTGCAGAGTGGGCAGCATAATCCACTCTAACCAACTTAGCTAGCGCCCATGTCTACTCCCTTATGCACTTTCTAAAACTATATTTCAATTTTAATATTGTCTTTATTTAATATGTGAAATGATAGAGGTCGCGTTTTGTATAGCTTGCATGGTTTTCTCCAATGACTCTTCGAATACAGGCAGAGGAACTTTTATCAAATGATGGAATGGAAGCCAACATTATTAGCACGTGGTTTAATGGACCGAGAACAAACAAAAAAATTATGAAAAAGATGAAATGGCAAGAGGACTTCATGAATGGCTGGCTGATAAGTGTACCAAAAATGAAATGAAAATGATGAAAAACTAAGATAAGATGAACCTCTCTTATATGCATACATCTATGTCTATGAAAAGAGATATGCCAAAGTTTTCTTGAGTAAAAGAAATTGCCAAATTTGATAGTTTTTTTTAATTATAAATATATATAAAAATACATGTTTTTAATTAAAAACGAAAGCATTTAATTCATTTTGTAGTTACAAAAATAAAAAAAATGAAATTGACAATAAAGACCCAATTATTTTAAAACTTAGAGCTTAAATCAATGAACCTAGTTGAATCAATTAGGAAATTGACAAAATACATGGTAGAAAAACTCGATATGTAAATTCAATTGTTACTTTTGAATCGAAAAATGTGACACGAATAATATTTAAGTGATGTTTTGATCCACTTTATAAAGTTGTGTGAATTACATATTTATTGTTTCTTTTATGTTACAATTGTGAATTTGAGTTCATATAATATTTTCAGAGCAAGCAAACCTCTCTTATATCGGTATATTTTGCCATTTTATACCATAATTTCTATAATAAAGAAACGGGGAAAATTTTTTAATAAAAAGAAGCTTCTCTATTATCTCGCCTGTCATTTTACCTATTTGCTTTGGCAATGTTCGACCAGATGATTCAACCTAACAATGTATAAATCTGTATGTTACTTCTTTGGGAACTTTGAGGGTGATATAAGCACTTCAAACGCTTCCACTTTGCAAGTCTTGAGAGCTGCAAAAGAATGGTGTGCTGATTGTTGATCTCTGATATCTCACTTCTTCTGAAAGGTCACCATGCAAAAGAATGCTACGGCTCGACTAACTATACCGATGAACGTTAGGATGATTATACAAAGATTCCAATCATGAAGATTATAGCCACTTTTCAAAAGCGACCCGCACCGCGTTATCAGCCATACTCCAGAATACCTGTAGAAAAAAAGGGGAATAGTAGATAATCCAGATCAAAATAACAATTCAGAACAATCTACTAGTAGTTATTGTTATAGTTATTAAATTTTTAGCAGGAGCCAACACTTCCATTTCAGTTCTCGGATTTACAAAGTTACTCTTTCATGAGCAGATGGATAGGGGTAAAGTTTTCACTTTCAGTAGGTAATAGTATTCTAATCATTTTTTCAGATATAAGGAAATTGGCGCAGTACCTTTCAGCATTTGCAATCACAAATGCTTCTAAAGCCCACCTAGGGTAGCAAAATTTAGCTAAAATCTTTAGAAATTCACTATCTTGTGGCCGTGTTGCTATAAGTGTCATCACAACTGGAAGAAGGACTGACGACTGCAAAGAACAGCAGTTTGTCAGTAAATATCAATGGAATGTGAAACACTGAACGAGCAGTTGACAATCTTTTAATTGAGCATTTCGATTACTTACCAGCTGGGCTGCACCTTGTTCAAAAAAGATTGCTAAAGCATAAGCTATACCAGTTACACAATACACAAGGCAGAGCAGAACAATGTAGTTATCAGCAAAGCTAGATCTTGGGTTGGTAAAGAAGTAGAACATGGACAGATACACTACAGGTTTGATCAGTGTATTAAAATGGTCAATTGTATCCTTAGCGAGAAAATAAGCCAAGCTGCTCATCCCAGAAGCGCTCTCTCTCCAATAGTGTAATCTGTCCAGAGAAAATGACCTCAAAGCCGCAATTTTACACAGTAGAGCTGAAATCGCAACAAGAAACATGGTAAGGAAGAAAAAACTTTACACATATTCATAATGGAATGGAAGTAGAGTTGGCATTAACTATTATATTGATCCATCAAAGTCAAAATCGACATCAAAATATAATGTAGGTATGCATCTTTTAGGCAGTAGTACGTAGTTTTTATATTAATCAGTAAGACAATATGAATTTCTCTTATAGGAAAAATACCAAAAGACAGATTTACAGTTCTGTGCCCAAGGAGAGAGATTAACTACGGAGACTAAGCTGCCTCCTCACCACGAGGATTTGATCCATCTTTCATACTGACACCCGGATATACTATATTTACTAAACTACTTATAACTTTGAGCTTCTCATGTGTAGATAAAGAACGAAACTTAATAACTTGTGATTGATTGTACTTACAAACTGCAATGATAGTATAAGTGTAACCAACTGCACCAAAGGTCTGATCGCTCACGTTAGCAAGTGATCCTAAGCAGGCTCCAGCAAGTAATAAAATCAAATAATCGACTGCTTGTATACGAGCTTCCCGAAGTCTCTGCTTACCAACTCTGACAAGACATCAATATAGAGAATATCAAACTCTTGGCAATAAAAGAAAAATTGTAATAAAGAAATTAAACGAAGATTTCAATAAACCAATTATCTGAAGAAAAAAATTTGTAATATTTGAATGCACCTGTACTATCTTGATTGTTTACCTGCCCAGGAAGTATCTGTATTGTTGAAATAAACCTGGAATTCTCCGGTTTGATAAATCCTTAGACTTCAGGAAATTGAGCCGTATCTTATCACGATGCAGTTCCACAGTACCTTTCACATCTTGCCATAACTCTCCAGCAAAAGACTGTTCCGCCGTTCCAGCACCAGAAGGATTTGTTTCATGATTTAAATTTTCATCCGTTGAGAACAATTCAAGTCTAGTGGCATTCTGTCTCATATCAGGGGGTACTGAGTACCCATTATGAAGCATCCATCTGACAGGAAGCTCTTCATAACTAACTCCCGAGCTTCTTTCCGTTGCTACCATACCCTCCAAAATGTCAATGAAGTGGTCTGGAGGGTTGACACGGTCTGGGACTTTGATCCCAAGGCCTGCAAAGTATTCTTCTACTTTCTTTGCTGATCCATGATAGACAGTAAGACCACCTTTTGCCAGGAGTACCAAATCATCAAACATCTTGAACAACGCATAGCTGAAGCAGAAATTTTTTGCATTAATGAATTGCAGAGAGTACTTATCCTATGAAAGAACACACTTGATCATATACGATGAGTTCTATTTCTCTTTAACCAAGGGTATGCATTAAAGCTTCTTGGAACATTCAAGGATCCAACAATAAGTAGAAAGAGTAATTTTATACACACCTCAACTTTACAGGGCATGTCAATTCATACTGTAAAATAAATCCCAGTAGCTAGCACTAAAACTATTAAATTGGCTTTCGGTTTTTTGTACTCATATGTGCATGCATATCATCATTGAGAAAGTAGGCCCACCAGCGTAACAAACATAAAATATTGCACAATAATAGGTAGTATTTTTATAAAAATGCTGAACATGTAAATTTTGCGTTTTTAGTAAGACCCAAAGGCCCCATTCCACCGACCTTCTTTTGTTCCTATACATTATTCAAGCAAAAAATATCAAAGAATACAAGAATGCAATGCACATTGAAAGATGGTGAATTTTCAAAGCATAAAGACCTTGTTTGGAAATGTTACCTAGGCTGGTGAACCACCATGCAGATGTTTACCCCTTCAAGAGCTTCCCGTCTAAGTGCTCTAAGAAGCAGCTGAGAAGAGGCACTGTCTAAACCAGATGTGGGTTCATCCAGAATCAAAAGTGAAGGTTCCATAACCATTTCTAAGCCAACATTTACACGTTTCCTCTGGCCTCCAGAAATTCCTCGCTTCTCTACTGTTCCAACCAAAGAACCACGCACTTGCTGAAGCCCCAAGGACTCAATAACTCTTTCAACCACTAAAACTTTATCCGGTTCTGGTAAGTCCGCAGATAACCTTCAAAAATTCGAAGTTCACCATAAAAAAGTAGCAGCAGTCGATACAGTAAGATTGACATACAAAAATTTTGGACATACAAATACAATATCCAAACAATGACCCTCTTTTGGTTCCACTTTCTATACCTCTAGCTATATCAGAAAGGAAAAGGTTTCAACCAGGAATAAATAAAAATGTGAAACCTTTTTTAACATTGAAAGTACTAACTATTCAAATTAGTAGTTTAAACCATGCTCTTTTATGGGCTATTATATTTGTTATTGTGAATTACAAACTGGCATTCAGAACATGAAGCAGGAAACACACATGTTTGCAGAAAATTCATACAATGCTACAAAGGTTGTGTGGGGTTCATGAATTTTGCATCATCACTTCATTGTAAACATTTCAGTAGCATTTTGACAATAAACTATAATAATAAATTTCTAAAATTGTAGCAAAGATGACTAACATGCGAATAGAATATTTTCTGTTGGAGTGGAATCTGTAAAGAGCTGTATGTGGCATACCTGCACTTTGCACTGAACCATAAATTCTCTTCCACAGTCAAGTTTCCATGCACAATATCATCTTGTGGCACAAAACCTATGATTTTCTTATATGAATGGATTGATATATTCTTTCCATTTATAAGAATTAAACCAGTCATATTGCATCCAATTGCTTTTCCGGCTAGGGCAGAAAGAAAAGTTGTTTTTCCAGCCCCTGATGGACCCATGACAGCAGTAATGCGGCCAGGCCTAATTTTACCAGTTACACACCTCAATAGATGCTTGTTTTTTGCTTTCAAAGTAAGTGTTAGGTCTTTGAAAGAAATCTCAATCAGAGGCCTTTTCCTTATTTCATGATTAGTAGCCATTTTAACCACCCCTGAGAAGGTAAGGTCCTTGTACTCTTGCTGCTGAGCCTTCTCTTTCTCAAGTTGAGCATAAGCATACTTGAAAATTTGGCTATGAGTATTGATTTGTTTTCCTTTTGGCACATTTCCTACATTTGTATCCTCAGCTCCAATACTGAAACCTTCGTAACAATCAGGATCCTCTTCAATTTTATGCATAATCTGCATGAGCTCACTAGGTTCCTTTTTCTTTCCTTCTGATGGCACAGGTGAGGACAGAGAGACACCAGATGTACTTGGATGTGGTGATATCGGAAGTCCATCATCTATGTCAGGTTTAGACTGATTCAAAATCTTAAGTTTCTCAGGATCTGGGGTGTCCTTTTTCCGAGAAAATGTACGTGATAAATGAGCTTGCAATCCACTTGCATGCTTCTTAGCAGCATCTTTTGCAGATTTCCATCTTTGTTGTGCTTTTGCTGTTTCCCTTGCACTTCTGGCTGCTGCTTCTCGGGATTTGGCCAGTCTCCTCCCTCTAGTGGTGAGAACTTGGTCAGAACAATTGTAAATAATAAGTAGCAGAGTACTCAGAGCTGCCTGCATAAGAAATGAAGAGCATAAGTATGTTTCACAAAATTAAAATATGTATAATATAGAAAGTCAGTAAGACAAAAAACTGGAGTTTTGGAATATATCAGATAGGTACTTTCATTAGGATGAGCAGAGTGTGCTTTAAATGAAAGATCAATCATGTGAGACTGAACCCTGTTGAGTTTTTGTTTCTATAAAGCGGCCAACTTACTATAAGCATTATTCCATATGCATGCATATTTTGATTTGCAGTGCTTGGATTGCAGGAAGTCAATGCGAAGCAGCCTGTAACATAAAACAATGAATGGTCAGCTGCTTTCTGCAGAAAGTAATAGATAAACTACAGTCCAAATTCCAGGTTAGAAGGAAAAGGGGCGCAAGCGCTTACAAAAATGCTGCAATTGAGAAATAGATTGAAATAAAACTTACGTTTCTCAGATGTAGAACCCATTCTGCAGTAGTGTCTGCAATTGGATGAACAAATATTTAATGGGAAGAACATATAATATGAAGGAAGTAAGGACAAATTGCATGCGTCGTATATAATTCAAGTATATGATGAGCACACAATTAACTAAAAATTGAACAAGTTTGATAAGTGATGTAGGGATGAACTTAATACCCACTACTACAAGGAATTCTTTTCACGGTGGTTGGACAATATGATCCAGCTGAACAAAATACTTCACTACTACTACCAACATCAGCCCATATATTTGCTCCTCCACAAGTATGGTTTGGTTTCCCTGGAGGTAGTTGGTAAATGTATCTGCAAAACCACATCAAAATATAGTTTTGACACATTATAGGCTGTGTTGAACAGCATAAATAAAGTGGTCATTAAAGCTAGAATCTGAACTTACGGTTCACACACACCAGTTGTTTTGTTCAGAGTTGCCATGGGACAATAAGAACCCGATGGGCACGCTTCAAGAAATTGGAAGAAAGAAAAGAAATAATCAGAAGCATCCTATAATCAAGGAAAATACATTACATAGAAACAAAGTACCACTTAATTACTGGGAGATATTGATTAAAAGGCCTTAAAGTAAAACAATACATCATCAACACCATACTTTGTCCTTTCCCAGAAGATTATTAAGAAAGAAAACACTAAAGGATTTAAATTACTTACGTATCATGCATGTGATGCCATGGGGACAGAAGAAACCCTCACAACATGGCTGGCAGGTCTGAGTCCTGGCAGGGATGTCCTGTGAATTTTCTAGGTCAATCTGCTGATTTGGGCCAACACTACAAGCCCATCCTGGCTCACACCCAGAAACCCATGAGGTTAAATTACAGTTCTTGTTAGGTTTTAAGTAATTTGCACTCTTGGATTTTTCAAAGAAATTGTTGAAGTAGAACTTCATTTCTGCTGCTGTACACAAGCGCCTTGTAACGTCTCCTGTTGAACCATCAAAACAACCAGGCAAAATAAGTTAAATATTCATTTCTGCCACTGTTAAATCTTTCAGCCACTCTAAGCTAGATATAATGAAGCAGAACAAACATCTACATTTGATTGCCAAGACACAAACAAAAATATTTTGAATTTGTCCATTTCCTACATTACTTAAGAACCAGACATAGTAAGATTCACTCTTCCTCCTAATTGCAAGTACTTATACCTTTAGTCTTTTGAATGCAAGAAGATAAGAATTCCACATTGGATGAAAAATTAAAAGCCTGGTTCCAATCAGCTTCCCTGAAACACAAATTTTATATCAAACTCTAAGAATAGTCTAACTGAGTAATTGCAATAAGTAAAAGAATAAACATTATGCTTCCATTGGTTAAGTTGAGTTGACTTCTCACAACCCATTCTTATAATTCAATCACCCTCTTCTTCTTCTTTCCATGCATTTTCTCAGCAACAAAACAGAGAGAGTAGAGTGAATAAAGCTTACGGGTCCTTTACGCAGAAGCTGGAACGATTGCTAATCTGTCGACTGAGAACTGCTGTGACATTGGATATGCGGCCATAGAGAATCTGGGTAATGAAAGGAAGAACAGCAGGGTTGTCAATTTGATCATTGTCACCAACATCTTGGCACTGAACCAATTGCCCCCAATGCACCAAGCTCAAAGCTAAGATGCCAAGTGAAGCAAATGTGCAAAAGTTGGTGCCTATGAGGCTCTTGGAGCTCATTATGAGAAAGAAATACCAAATTTCAAATGGGTTTTGGAAATTTAGTGGAAAAAAGTGAAAGAAAAAGAAAAGAATTCTGGGTTTAACCCCTTTCTCTCTGCTTAATACATTGACCCAAAATAAAAAAAGGATCTTGGTTTGAGATCTGAATGCGGGCTTGGAAACAAACTGAAGGGGTTTTCTGGTTAATGGGTGATAGAGAGAAGGAGAGAAACAGAGGCCATGTGCTTTGGGGTTGAGTTCAGAAGTCAAATGGAAGAGAGCTTGAGAGAAGCAAAGAACGTGGGTGAGAGAAGGAAGAAGAAGATGCAATGGGTGGGGCCTGAGAAAGAAGTAAACAAACGCACGTCCGAACTAGTTTTGCTTCGTGCCGGCTTTCAGACATGTCTTGTCTTATTGTCCGTGTCTGAAACAATTCCGCAGGACAAAGGTTTGAGGGTTTTGTTAAATCTATGCGCCATTTGGGGAGGCAAAAGCGTGTTTCACTAATAAAAATAATTATACAATAATTAATTGCATTAAGTTATTAAATATTAGTTTTATATAACTTAAAATTTTCTTTTTCTGATTTGCTCATCTAATTTAGAACTTCTGAATTACTAATGGAGTTCCCAAAACATGGGGTTTACAGCTAATACACATAGAATAATACATCCATAAGCTTAAATTCCTTAATAAAATCCCTAAGCAATGATTTTTTCAGGGTAATTTTATAAGGCCATGTTGCATGATTCATGCATCTTTCATAAAAATGGAACCCACTTTTACATGTGTGTCATCATCCTTACTTGTGGTACAAATAATAGAATTATACAAGAAAAAGAGAGCCAATCACAGTTGTTTCTTTTGCCCTTTTGATATAATTTATGACCAAAAAAAAAATATTAGAACAGGAAATCAATAAAAATAAAATTATTACCTGTTAAGAATATATTTTCAAAGAAGAAATGTGAACTATGGGTTTTCCTTTTGGCACAGGCCTGTGTTAGTTGCGATAAGCCTAGCTTACTTTTATTGGCCTGTATGTTAGGCCTTTGATCAAGAGTCAAGAAAAAGGTCCTCAAGCCCAGTCCATAATTATAGATATCTTTAAGTATAAATTAAGGAAAAAGTTCATCACTATTGCCCAATCAAAAGGGCTTATGCCTGCATGTCAGAGGTAGAATCAGAAGTATCAAGTTCGAACTTTAGTAGCATCTTAATTGTGTGTATGCTTAAAATCTCTATTCTGTAATTTAAACGATCGCTTGTACTTTTTAGTGATAATTGATAAGTCAATTTGTCCCTCTCGTATTGGCTGGGAATCAAATTATACATTAATAACATGCGCACGAATGTACAGATTATATATTTGCTTATGCAAAGAGATGAAGTAGAATATTCATTAATCTGGATTAGGTTATAGAAAATTGCAATGAAACTAAATTTTAAATGTAATTGTGAGAAGGTTCCTCTAGTGTATCAGAGCGGCCCACCCAATGATACAGAAGTACAGCCTTAAACTAGGCCAACTCTACCTTCCTCATCAAATGCATCTGGTCGATCATGTAAGAGACAATCTTGAGACAATCCAATATATACTCTCCCCTCCTCCTTCTTAACGAATGAAAAAAAATAAAACAAAAACTAATTTATTATTCAAATAATTGACAGAAACGTAAGCTTGATGAATGTGCCTTACTGTTAATTTGCTATGATTTTCAACCAAAACATTAGCCAAGTTTACACATTTCAAGATATTGGTTCTGCTTTTAGACCCAAAAAAAAAAAAAGCTTCAGTTTTAAGATACAAAATGAGCAGCTTAAACATGTTGATTTGCATTACAGATGCTTCCAACTTTCTGATTTGTCACTATTTTTTGTTTTTGGGTCAAATGATTTGTTACTGTTAAGAAAATTGAAAGCATGATAAATCCATATATTATATATGTGGCTGGAATTAAATAATTGGCAGCATTTGGGCATGGTCATGCAGCTTCTAGAATTAGATTTATTCTAACTTCTGAACCTTGGGATGTTCTATGGGCTAAGCTATACCCCACAGAATCAAGCAATTCTGGGGTGTGTGGTCTCCAACTTGCAACAACCTCTCTTTGTAAAAACAAGCATTTAAATATACAACACATATTATTATAAACTGTGCAGATGATGACTGGTTCTTCTTCTTTTGCTGCTTTGCTAGCATGATGACTCGTTCTTTGAGCAACCCACATTAAAGTTTACACCTTTTCTTTAAAATAAAGCTATCCATCCATCTCTCAATCTTCTCACTCGGTATTCGCTTTCATACATAACTTTCTTCCCCTACAAATACAATACAATCTCTCTTTTTTTAATATTTGGGGATCTTTTGCTCTCTCCCTTTACCAATATTTGTCTGTCTTTTGCTCTCTCTCTCCCCCTCTCTCTCTCTCCCGCTCTCGCAATATTTTTTTGTTTTGTTTTTTGTTTTATTTTTTCCATTGGGGTGCTTAGTTGGTGAGCTAGACCCCAGCTGCCTTGTATTGACTTGCCTTAGATCATGGAGTGCTCGTTGTTCCCTTGGATGCTCTTAAGCCTTTTTGCAGGATCCCAGGTCTCTCTTTAGAAGGACCAAGACTAACTGCATAGGGTGGCAAATTATTCCTGCAATGATATCTGTACGGCTTGAACAACATATGTGAGAGGTGAGTTCTCTTTGTGTACTTGAATTCTGTTTTGGCAAGTGAATTGACCTTTTTTTTTCTTATGCATGCCAATGAATTTTACTGTTTATGAGAATTCATTTGACTGGAAATGAAATGAGATTCTGGGTCTTGATGATAGTTTCCCCAAGAATTTGATTCTTAGATTTTTATCTTGGTTTGACTTTTTTCTTCTTTTGCCTTAATGTTTTGTCTCAAATAAAGGATTTGTGCAAATTTGACCAGAGTCAGTACATGAACGCTTAAATATAAGGTCTGAGGAAGTTTCTGGTATATGAGATGAAAATTTAGGCTGTGTTAGGTATTGATTTCATAATTAGACTGTTTGATTAGGTATTGTAAATATATAAAATTTCTGGGGAAATATTTTGGATATATAGGAAAAAGAGAGAGTTGTGAGAGCAACTGGCAGGTCAAAGTTTTCAAAGCCTTTTCTACCTTTATGGTGAAATTATTGAAACATTTATTTTAAGTTTAAGATATGACTGTTTTCTAATTGAATGTATGAAGAGAAAATTTTGGGTATAGTCCATTTGAATTTTCATAAACACCCGGGGTTTTCTTCTTTTTTATATGTGACATTCTTAAGATATGACAACAATTGTGTTTGTCTAATGCAGTGAGGCCATCAGCTTTCTGCAGGCAATGAAGTGTTTTTATTTCTACAACAAAGAGAAGAATGATGAAGCAAAGACTACGAAGTCTACTTCTACTCGTTCCACTTCCCCTTTCTTTTCACTTGATCGTGACCCAAGAAAATCTGGTTCCGAGTCTAATTCTCAGAATGCCACAGAATTTAGCACAGCATCCTCTGCCAAGTCATTTGCAGCATTGTCGCAGCGACAGAGTAATCTCCGAGAATTCACATGCTCAGAGTTAAAAGCAGCAACAAAGAATTTTAGTCTCTCCCTCATGCTTGGAGAGGGTGGGTTTGGTGGTGTGTATAGGGGTGTCATCCGGACCACAGAAGATCCACATAAAAAGATAGATGTTGCTGTTAAACAACTGAGTAAAAGGGGATTTCAGGCAAGTCTTCTTCTTCTGTATTGATACCGGGTCCAAACCTAGCATAGTCTACATCCGCTAATTTAACGGTGAGAGTAAAAAATTCTGATCTGGTAACTGTGACAGGAACTACTGCACTAGTTGACTTAAAAATAAGAAAGTTCTGATAAATAGCAAACTAATGGTTGTTGAGGAGAAATTAGCAAGGATTATTTATGTAAGGAAATTTACGCATTCCTGAAAATTGTCAAAACTCAAGCTTGGAAAAATTCATCGCTATAATGGTAATCATGTCCTAGTTGTCATTTGTCATGTTATAAATCCCTAGTTCTGCTACTTTTAGCAAGTCAACCCGAAGAAAACTTTTTATGGCTTCATATAAATCTACAAACAAGATAACGCAAAGTGTAAACAGCCAGTAGGATCAATTTTTTGAAAAAGAACAAAAAGGAATTGCTGTCAAATATTTTTTTTCCTCTTTTTTTTTTTTTTTTTTTTTTTTTCTTCTCTTCCAGTTCTAATTCGCACTATGCAACGCATTTCTTTAGATGTTTGATTTTTTTTTACTGTCTTTTGTCTAACAGGGCCATAAAGAGTGGGTGACTGAAGTGAATGTTTTAGGGGTTGTTGAACATGCAAATCTTGTCAAACTGTTAGGCTACTGTGCTGAGGATGATGAAAGAGGGATCCAGCGGCTCCTTGTATATGAATATATGCCCAACAGGAGTGTGCAGGATCACTTATCGAGCCGATTTCAGATAGCTCTTCCATGGGGTACAAGAATGAAAATCGCCCAGGATGCTGCTTGTGGCTTAGCATACCTCCATGAAGGGATGGAATTTCAGGTAATTTCTAATCCTTGGTGCAGTTATAGTAAAGATTGAAGTGTCTCACATAGAACATATACATTTTCTCTAGTAGGTTGGTATTTATTATGTGGTATAGTTTTTGTCAACACCAGTTCATTTCCATACAGAAATCTAACGGCAAAGCCACAATTTCCTTGTAGTGATCAATTTGGTCTGTTATTTGCTATACGCGATATGATTTTCAAGTGAAAATTAAGTACAGATTTTGGCTAGGAATGTTAAATTTTTTCTTCAATTTTGCAACAAGATTAACAGGAGAATAAGGCTATATTGTAAAGTCTCTCTGATTGAAAGATAGGACTATCTAAACTGTGATCGGGACACAAGGGAGCTGTATATCTTTTCAGGCTATAACTCTTCATTGGATGAGTTTCCATTCTGCTTCCACTGATTCTCTTATTTTGTTTTTTTTTTCAAATTATTATCTGTGGCACAGATTATCTTTAGGGATTTCAAGTCTTCAAACATACTTTTGGATGAACAATGGAATGCCAAGTTATCTGACTTCGGATTGGCTAGACTTGGGCCTTCAGATGGATTGAGCCACGTCTCTACTGCGGTATGTTTATGTATATACCTTAGAATCTTTTCTCAAATATTAATTAGGCATGTCAAGAAGGTGAAACAGATAGCTCAATTATGCATGCAAAGTTGATTCAGCAATCACAAATTATGTAACAGTTGAGTTTGACATTGTCATGAACTTATACATTAAGGGTCTCTCTGGTTTCTTTCTAACAATTCAAGTTACTTTCCAATTGATCATCTTTCTACAGGTTGTTGGAACAGTAGGGTATGCAGCTCCTGAATACATTCAAACCGGACATCTCACATCTAAAAGTGATGTATGGAGCTATGGAATTTTCCTTTATGAACTCATCACAGGCAGACGACCAGTGGACAGAAACCGACCCAAGAATGAGCAAAAACTCTTGGAATGGGTGAAGCCACACCTCTCTTCAGATCCAAAGAAGTTCCAGTTGATTTTGGATCCAAGGCTTGAAGGGAACTATTCCCTCAAGGCTGCCCAAAAACTAGCAGCTGTGGCCAGCCGGTGCTTGGTGCGACAGCCTAGATCACGCCCGAAAATGAGCGAAGTTGTGGAAATGTTGAACCGAATTATGGAGACAACGGATATGGGAAGCCCCGAATTCCCTCTGAAGGGTGTGGACTCCAAAGATGAATATTACAGAGAGTCCAAAAGAGAGGTTTTAAGAAGGATGTTTGTGGATCCATTGATTGGAGAGAATGGTTGCTTAAATTGGCAAACATGGAGACCAAAGCTTGTGAACACATGTTGAAATATGTTGGGGAGCACAATGGGAATTGGCATAATTGGTTTGATCATGCAATGGCTCATCTAACAATGATGCTTTTTTTTTTCTTTTTCTTTTTTATAGGATCATGTAATGGCAATCTGCTGTGTGCACTATGGAAACAGAAGTGTAAAATCCTCATTGACTGATGCCTATAGATAACATTTTATATCAAAATTCCCAAATTAGGTTAATTACAGGTATTGGTCAACCAGACTATCTCTATACAATTCTTGCTCAAACTTCCTTGACTGCTATAATTCAAAGGGGTTCGAGGGCTATGCCAAGGTCATATTCTTAAAACTCAAGAGTAGTTTAGAATATTGCTTCGTAAAAATAAAATAAAAAACCGAGTTTTCAAAATTGCCCAATTTCCCTAATAGGAATTGTACAAGGTCCCTTTAATTTATTAGATTGTTTAATAAGTCCCATAGCTTATTTGAAAGAGCCAAGAGGAGGAGTGGAGTGGGTGAGGGGAAACTCAAGTATCAGCCATTGGTGATCAAGAACAGTTCTCCTAGATTTGGACATGAAAAGTTAAAATTTATTTATGAGTTACAAAAACACTTTTTTAGGTGCTTCATAAAGAAGAACTTCCAAATGTTTATTTAGACAGAACGTAAATTTGTAATAAAAATTTCAACATCCTTATACTAAAAGTAGTTCCAATAAAAGCATTTATGAGGATAACTTGTTTCAGAAGCACTTTCAAATGAAGCAATTGCGTTTTGAGAATTTTTTATCAAATGACGGCAATTTTGAGTTATTAAAAATTTAAACATAAGGGTCTTCTAAAGAAAATTACATTATTCTTTTTTTTTTTTGGTCGATAATTACACTTTTTTCTTGTATATAATTTTTTTAAATATTAAATATTTCTAGATTTTGAATTTAAGGGTATACTGGAGAGTTTTCAATTTTTTTTTCTTCAATTGTAGTACGATTTAAAGACAATTGGACTAATTTAAAATGGCCAATACAATGATAAAGAAAAAAGAAGAACATCAACTTTTCTTTTTCTTTGACAAAGCAATATTCTAAACTATTCTATCATGTATGGAAATAGAAATCGAACTCAGGTGCAAGGAGGCGGCCTCTTGGCAAACTGACATATCCCACATCTTCAAGATCACATATTTTATAATTTGATTGAATGAACCACACTTACAATAATGAGAAATTTATTGCCTCTTATATTAATAATTTGGCTTTTAAAATTTAATTATTTTAATTAATAATTTCTGTTTACACGTGCTGATAATTTAAGTAAATTCATCACAATAATTCGTTTAATAATTTGTCCAACACGACTCTTTCTCTAGAATTTGAGACTTCAATCGGAGTCGTGCTACAATTTATATTTTTTTTCAGGTTATTTATTTATTTTTATACTCTTTTTTATGGAACCAAAGAAGCTGACGCATCCATCTCTTTCCCAAATCGTTCTTCAGCAACACGAAACGTGGCACAATCACCGGGAAACAGGCAAACCCCGGTTACCAATGCCCGCGTGCCAAATCATCATGGCCCGGTTTCCGTATGTACAAAAGCGAGCCATATATAAATACCAACGGGATTTTCGATTTTCATGAAAGCACGCTGAATCCAACGGCGGTTTCTAATTTCAACAAACTTCTTATCTTCCTTCCTTTTATTCTTGTCCTTATTGGCAAGGTGGCGCATGCCTTTCAACCTCTTTTCAGTTTGTCTCCAACATTATTTTGTCCCCAAAGACCATTCTTTTGATTTAAAGGTTCGTATAAATCACCATTGTTAGTTTAAATTAATTGTTTTTCATGTTGGTTTTCTGTATCTGGGTATGTTGTAAATTCAAAGTTTGAACCTTTTCTGGATTTGATTTCAGTAGTTGAGAAGATTCAAAAGTTTGGACTTTAGGGTTTTGTGAGTTGTGAAATTTCAGTTTTCTTAACGTTATGTGCAGTATATTTGTCCCCTTTTTTCTTTCCTCTGTTGGGTTGATTTAAAGTTCAGATTTTTGAATTGATAATGGGGTTAGTGATTGAAATTTGAGATAGATTTTAAGGCAATTGATTATATGATTATGAACTTTAGATGTTATGATTGCAAATTTAGTTTCCAATGTATATGATTATGCCCTTTACTCGTTTCTTTTAGTTATTGAAATATTTTGGCTTTGCTAGGTTGCTTCAGGAGAAGCTGGAGTTTTGTTAAATGTTACACAGGCTTATGACATCGTATAAGCTTGATCCTGACGTTGTTCGCTGGGGTCTCCATCTCTTGGATGATGTTTGTACTCTTTCGAATGATAGTTCGCACAGTACTGTTACTCGTTATGACCAGGATTTGAGTCAAGTAGAGTATGTTAGAGAAGGTTATGTTGAGCCTTGCATTGTGGAGAATGATGAGATTATAGCTCAGACGTACCAAGAAGAGTTATCGAGACTTGCTTCTGCAGAAGCATCAGGAGTTTCTGGTTGTGAAGATGGGAATTTGGAGTCGTCAATTCTAGGGCAGGATTGGCTTGGTCCTTCAAACAGACACAGTGGTTCTGGTATGGGATTCTGTAAACAGACATTCTCATTTAGTTCTATGATTTGAGGTTGCATACTTGTTCTCCTTATTGTAATGAAATGCTGGAAATTTGTAGGGCTTCAAAATGTTCAGGATACAGTGAATGATTTTGACATAAAGATAGACACTGATGATTATAGAGATAAAGAAAATGAGGCAGATGATCCTAGGAGACATGGAAGCGAGGAAGCAAACGATCATAGTGAAGGAGAATGCTCTGTCAATAGGGAAGACTTCTTACATTCATTGGACATAACAGATGAATCTACTCTTGATGGTGAAGTGGGGAGAAGATTGAATCAGTTGGTTTCTGTTCCTGTAAGTCTAGCTTTATGGAGTCGTCTTACTGGCATTTTACCATAGAAGATTACTTTTACTTGTGTATATCATCTTCTGGCCATCTATTGGAATATCCTTTTTCAGTGCTTTTGGTTATTCGGTCCAGCCACGCTGATTGTGTTTTGTATTGCATCCTGCCAATACAAAATTTTCATTGTCTTCCCTTTTATTACATTAAACTGGGAGTCTCACTATCATCATTTTTTTTTTTTTTTTTTTTTTTTGCAGCATATTCCTAGAACGAATGAGAACATACCCTCAGCTGATGAAGAGATATCAGATCATCAAAGGCTGTTAGAAAGGTATTTGTGTTATTTCCCCTGAGGGTTATGTACTTAATTTGTATGAGTAATGAATCACCTCCAGGGATATATTGTCAAATTTTATTTTGTCTATTATTTTATTTCATAGATTTACTTGTCATTTTCTTAAGCTATCAAAATGGATTTAATTGAGGTATGTTGAGCTATAGCATGATATTGATCTAGATCCTCTATATTGATGGATTCACTGCTCACTATGAAGTTGTACATTGCTGGTGATTTTTCTGAATTGATTTCTATCATCTCAACCCTTTAAAAACACTATTAAAAAGCGCTCGTCATAACTTTGGAAGGCCTATACTGGCGATTAGATTATTGTGTTTGGCACGCAATCAGAGGTAACTTAAAATAAGCTTAAAAAATTAAAACACTAAAATTAGCAGTTAAAATTAAAACACCAAAATAGCAGTTAAAATTAAAACACCA
Organism: Prunus dulcis; assembly: GCF_902201215.1. Lineage (NCBI taxonomy): Eukaryota > Viridiplantae > Streptophyta > Magnoliopsida > Rosales > Rosaceae > Prunus > Prunus dulcis. The sequence goes on along the minus strand of NC_047651.1, from coordinate 20,078,364 downwards.
AAATAGCAGTTGTGATACATGATTCTTGGAGGGACGGAGTAGAGGAGCATATACATAGATTTAGGGGAGACAATAGTTTGTAGTTAAGGAATGTTTGGACCGTAGTGCATGGTTTCGTTCTTCTGCTGTATTGACATCAAGGGCATAACTTCAGTGTGTTTGTATGCCACGCCAGCAGTTGTGACTTTGCTTTCAATTACATTTTTATTGTCATTTTCTTTTGTTCTCAAATTGGATGTTCAGTGTGTTTTGTTTCCTGTTGGTTTGATTTTAACTACATGGAATGTTTCAGAAATGTTTCACTTCGGATGTCTGATATTTTCCTTTTTCTTTAATAGACTGCAGTTGTATGATTTGGTGGAGTGTAAGGTCCAGGGAGATGGTAACTGTCAGGTTGGTCTTATTTTGAGCTTTACTTTTAAATTCTTGTACTTGAAACTCTCAAAGTTTTGCATGACTACATGTTTTCCCTCATTGTTGTGACACAAATAGCATTGTTCTATCAGTTTCTTTCTCTTTAATGAGCAAAATTTTATTGGATTACATCAAAAGGTTTATTCACTGTGAATAATCTGATGAGATATAGAATGATGCATTACCTATGATTTGTGAATTGTCCCGTCTAGCCTTGCTGAGTGTTGCTTTCTAAATTGTAACTGCACCGCTCAAATTTATGTATTCTACATGTAATTTAGAGTGGAAACATATCTCACTCTATGTTATGTGTGTTATGACTTACAGTCCTTTACTCAGTTAACTTGATAGTGTCTCATTAGCATCTTATTTCCCCAGTTTCGTGCTTTATCAGATCAACTCTATCGTTCTCCTGAGTACCATGGCGTTGTAAGAGAACAAGTTAATCAACAGGTTGGTTGGCATTTCAGTAAATGAATCTTTAGGAGTTGAATTTAAATTATTTTTGTGATGCTGTTGCAGATGATATCCAATATTCTTATTGTTTGTACTCATCTTTTGATCTCTCAGCTCAGGAGTCACCCAGAAATGTATGGGGCTTATGTTCCTATGGCTTATACTGATTATCTAAAGAAGATGAGCAAGTATTGTGCTAATCTCTTAATTTATTCATGTTTTCCTATCTTACATCTATTTTTTGCTTATTTACTTGTTCTTCTTGATGTGGTTGAACCAGGAGTGGTGAATGGGGTGATCATGTCACATTGCAGGCTGCGGCAGATTCGGTATGAGGCACTATTTTTTTGCTAGGTTTTTTTATTAAAAGCATATCTGTTGTCTAGTTGCTAAATTGGTGCATAGATTGAACTTTTTACATGAGTGACTTTCCTGATTGGGGAGGTAGGCTCTTCTAAGTTTATTCTAGAGGGAATTTTTATTCTCAATTTTGCTGCTTATTTCTTCCTATATGATGAGATGTTACACAAGTTCCAGTTCTTAGTATTCTATGTAAAAGTGCAACAAGATGGTAATGATTTTATGGGACCCATTTAAATTTGCATATCTTGTGTCTGTAGGTCATACACTGGGCAATATGTTTGTTTGTTTATGTTGTTGCATGAAATATTACTTTGTTTTTTTTGTTTTTGTTTTTGTTTTTTTTTTGCCCTTTCATTTTTCTCTCACTTGTTCATGAAAAGTTGGGCCAAGTGGTCTATTGCTTTCACAAGGTGTCGTCAGTTCATATAGAAACTTAGTCATTTCAATTTGTCACTGATATGTCTATTATTGTACTGCAGTATGGTGTCAAGGTATTTGTAATAACTTCCTTCAGGGATACATGTTACATTGAGATCCTTCCGCATGTTCAAAAGTCCAACAGAGGTAACAGTACTTCCATCATTTTTCCCCCCGCTCCCCAATTTTCACCGTATTCGGTCATGTTTTACTTATAGTTTCACTTGTGCAGTTATTTGCTTGAGCTTTTGGGCTGAGGTGCACTACAATTCCATTTATCCTGAAGGAGGTAAATGAAAAGAAGCTTTTTCTTTTTACATTCATCTACTGGGAAAACAAGAGGAAAAATGAAATGATATAACTGGCATTAATAATTGTTTCGTTTTCATCTTCAGAACTTCCTCCGCCAAGCTTAAAGAAAAAGAAGAAATGGTGGAATTTTTGAAGCCAGGAATCCACATTTGCGAGGAGTCTCACTTTTCTGTTGAGGAAGCTTCAGTTTTGATGTGTTCTATCCTTTGCTTGTCCCCGTTGCAGCATTTGCACTGAAACCTGATGCTTTTCTGCCTTGGCTCCTTCGTACATATTACACATTCTTTGATTTAGATTTTTTTAAATATATATTTACATACCTTCGATAATGTTTGAGGATTTGCCATTCCTTTTTGTACATAAATAATTACTTAATAATTTCAGCGTTTCTAATTTCTAGTTCGTATAAGCTTTCTGTCCATTCATCTGTGTCCACCTTCGAATTATGTTGAGAAATGTTTTCTGTGTATTTTTTATTTTTAAATAGTAGCTGATTTGTTGAGGAATGCTAAATGCTGAAGCCTTATAACTGGGAAGGTTTCTTTGCTAAAGTTGGTGATTCTATTAGAATACCAGCTCCCCGCTTTTAAATCCAAAAGATCATAACATGGAAGAAGTAAGGAAGAAATTCTTCCTCCATGCCATAAGAACTCGGGTGCAACATGTTTAAAGGAATATTGTCCACATTTCTCTTCACGTGAAAAGAGATAAATCATCAGACTATCACGTGAAAAGAGAGAGAGAGACTATGTTTCATCAAACATATTGCATGCAAGTTTTTCTAGTTTGTTTTTGTGAAATAGAAGAAAATAAAGAAAAATCAGTGATTGTGCTGATCTTTTTCACATTTGAAATTTGAAGAAGAATAATAAAATGCGTATGTAGGGACGGATTCAGGAATCTTATCTCATAGGGTCATAGTGTAAAAGTTCATTTTTTTATTTTTTATAAAAAGATTAAAAATAACATTGAAAATAAAATTATAGTACATTCATTCATAATTCATATCAAAAAACAACATTACAAATTACAATTGGCCATGACGAGGTTTCATATTTTGAAAACGTAGTATTTATAACTTCATTTTGAATACAATCAAAAACATCTTTGTCAACATAAACAAGTAAGCTATCACTCAACCATTAATCTCCCATTTTGTTCCGAAGTGGACCTTTGATAATATTCATGACGAAAAATGTCCTCTCGACTGAAGCAGTATCAACCAGTAAAACTAGAGCAAATGTAATAAGCAAGTACACATAATTGAATGTTCGATGCATCCTTGTCTCCACCATTGTTTTTGCAAGACCACTAATCTCTTGCAATTCAGAGAAATCACTACTCGAACGTACATAATGAATATAAAGCTCAAGTTGATCTTCAAGTGCCCAAAGATCCCCATCTGAAAAGGCTTGAGGATAAAATGGAGCAAGACGAAGTAGCTTTTGTTTATCAAACGCTACAAATGAATCATTTGGACTCAAACATGCCAAACAAATAAGCAACTCAGTATTTACCTTCTTAAAACAACCATTTAACTTCGTAAGTTGCTCATCAATGACATAAATAAAGAGCTCCACACGATAATGATGACGATTTGTCTTTATTGGAGCATTACGCCTTCATTTCTCTGGAAGTACGAATGCCTCATTCATGTTAGGAACATTAATATGATGTTTGTCACAAAATGAAGACACCTCATCAACCAATGCATCAAACCCATTATTCTTCATCCAATGTAGCTTTTCCTTGCATGATTTCACTAAAGCCATTGCATTCACAATTTCTTGATCTTTCTTTTGCATGTGACACATCATTTGTGAGTCCCAATATAGCTTTCATTTAGAATATGTGAAACACAAACTGAAAAGTAAGCATTTCTCTTTGAATCTTATTTGCTTCATCGACACTATCATTGGGATTATCACCAATAATCATTTGAAGCACATGAATCACAGATGAAAACATAGAAACGATGCTAATAATGGTACCGTAATATGAGTTCCATCGTGTGTCACCGGCACGTTTGAGACTTGTTTTTTGATGCAAACCTCTCCTCGTTATAAGACAATCATTTTCAAAAGCTATGACAAGCTCTTCTTGGAGTTGCGCTGTAAGTGCATCACGCCGCTTACAAGATGCTCAAACATGGTTAACCACACTATTAGTGGTTGTGAAGAAAGAGGCAATATCAATATTCTTCTTTGCTACGGCAACAAGTGCTAGTTGAAGTTGATGAGCAAAGCAATGAACATAGTATACACAAGGTTGTTCTCTCAAAATCTTTGTTTTAAGGCTATTTAACTCACTTCTCAAATTGCTAGCTCCATCATAACCTTGTCCTCGTAGCTTGGAAAAGCTCAAACCATTAGAAGAAAAGAATGTGTTAATGGCATCCTTTAGTGAACTTGAAGTGGTGTCCGTAACATGTTGAACCCCCACAAACCTTTCAATTACATGCCCTTTGTCGTCCACATAACGCAACAACATAGTCATTTGCTCTTTCACTGAAACATCACGTGCTTCATCCGCCAATATAGAAAAGAATCTATCTTTTAAACCACTCATGATAACATCAAGTGTTTCCCCGGCACATGCATTGACAATATCTTTTTGAATCTTTGGAGCTACTAACTTGAGATTCCCTGGAGCATTTTCCAACACAACTTCTTAACTTTCTCATCATTGTCTACAAAGAATTGCAATAGTTCCAAGTAATTTCCTATATTGCTAGAAGTGGCACTTTCATCATTTTCATGAAAAGAAAGACCTTGTCTCAATAGAAAATTAGTGCACTTGATTGATGCAATTAAGCATCTTCGATATGCCATACGAGCTTGTTCGGAGTGTTTGCTCATAGCTGTTTCAATATGTGTATTTTGATTCATCAAATTTGTAGTAGATTTTCTAGCTTTATTATGAACACTACCAACCAGTCCAACATGCACTTTCATTATTTCTCTCCCTTTCTTCCAATTCTTAAACTCTGCTTCAGTGAGGGCTTCTCTACCCACTTGTTCAAAATTAAATTTAAAGAGATAGCAATAAAGACAAAATGCAGCATGACAGGACCCGACCCAATTTCCGCTTTGAAATCCAAGTCGAATCCTGTGCGTGTCCGACATCTGGCGAATGTCGGGTACAAAAGAACTTTTTACCCTTCTCGTCTTAAATTCTTTTCAAGTTCCCTTAGACTTCTGCCGAAATTTCGGCAGAGTCTCCCCTGTATTTTGACCAATCCCAAAAATTTTCCACCTGTTAAACAATCAATAAATTCACACCAACTGCCAGAATATCTCAAATAACTAATCTTAACTCTAGTTTCTCAGTTTTAACTAGATATCAGAGCATTTTTCTGAATTTTTCAGGGTTCAAGGGTTTTCTACAAAACTCTGCCTTATGTGGTGACGCGGAAACTTTGAATGGCCCGGTGGTGGATCCCGTGCACTTCTACGACCTGGGGGCGAAAAACAGATTGAAAAATGTGAGTGGACAAAAATAAGGTTCTTAGAAACAACTTTATAACCATAATAACCCCCATTGTAAAAATAGTTAAATAAAACTGAATGCGTACTCTCCATTTAAAGTATACTAAACTCAAGGCATTCTATATATAAATCATATTCAAGCTCGAAAAGTTTCGCACAAAAGCATTGAAATCAAAGCTTGTATAAAACACTGAAATCAAACTTGTATAAAAGCTCTGTGCTCAAACCTTGCATAACTGAACAAATATATATAAAGGTATCAATACCTGAAAAATCAGAGAAGCTGATATAGAATAATTGAAAGTCATAATTAAATAAGATAAAACCCAAAATCCTTTGAAAATACCACCTACTTGTACCCCTGTCATATCCGTCAATTCCCCTGGCAAGTCTCGGGTGCCACGCAGTCTACCCGAGCCGCATACTGGCGAAATCAGGGGACTATGATCAACCTGTCCCACCGGCAGATTCCTCGATGACACCAAGTCTGCTCGAGTCGCTCTGGCAGGATGCAGGAGACCGTAGTCAGCCTGATCCGCAATCCTGGCAGGTCTCGGGGACACAGAGTTAGCCGAGCCGCAATCCTGGCAGGTCTCGGGACACCAAGTGTGCCGAGCCGCAAATCCTGGCACTCGCGGTCCGAGCGTCCCCGAAACTAGTGAGGCAAAGTCAAGTGCACTGACATAAACTGAAATCGGACTGGATGTCCGTAGACATTGGTCCAACTGTGGGTAATCACCAAGAAAATGGGTACGAGGTGGTTTTAAAATAAATTCTTTTAGAAAAATCTGATTAATAACTGAAATCTCAAATTGTGCTGCTAATTCATCTGTTATAAGCCTCAAACTCTGTTTTCTATAACTCTTTAGCATGTGTAAGTAAGCAGCACAAAACTATGGACTATTTCGGTACTAATCATGCTCGGAAACATAATAAAACTTATTCAGATAAATTCATTTATAAAACCTATTTATATGGAATCACGATAAAATCATTAAGTAAACTCAGTTATATAAATCATTTATATAACTCATTTAGATAAAATCATTTATGAAAGAAAGTTCACTCACAGAAGGTCTGAGCTAATTTGACCCTTCGAAGGTCCCGGCTGCGGGTCGACCGGACCTCTGGTGCCTGATTATCCATAAATAATAAATCAATAAACTGCTGAAATAAAAGAATTAAATTAAACACCCTGCCCCCGGCTCCTAGAAATACGTGCATTCAAATCCAAGTTACTCCTGAGCCCACATTAGCTTTTTAGACTCTTAGATCAGTTTTGGAGGACCCGACGCTTAGTTAGGCGATAAGCTGTCCAATCGGCCGACCCGGGACCCCGAGGGTCCACGGCCTCCGATGGCCAATCTGGGCTTTTCTAAAGGTTCCTCATAGAGAAGGAACCATGTTCCGCAAATTTGGTCCGAAACGGACGGTCGGATTAGCCAAAATCGCATTATCGCTTAAAATCCAAACCCTAGCCCCAGGGTTCGCGATTTCGGAGTATCCGGGACTCCGATTCGCAATCCGTCGAATCCTACACGATCTTGAAATCGTGTAGACCGACATATCCGAAATTCAGAGCGATCCGACGATTTGATGATACTGCACCCGCGGATCGCGCGATATGGGAAATTCGTTCGGGGCTCAAACGGACTCCGAATTGAGATCCGCGAAATCCTACGCGCTTGTGACAACACGAGGGTCACAAAACTGCACAGAATTACTTCACCACCCTCGCCCATACGCGGGCAGATTTGGTTGTCTTAAGCGATTTCGGGTGGCCTAAAAATCTCGGAATCAAGACTCCAAACTCCTACTCTAAGTAAAACAGCCCATTTGGAGTTACTTTTGTTCTTGGACATACCCCAAAAAGTGACCAGAAACAGTAGTTTTTGGCAGCCGAAGTTTCGGCCAGAATTCAAGTCAAAAATTGATCGCTTTAGAGCTAAAATCGATCGAAACCCATACATCCATCAGCTAGAAAGTGAAAAATAGCTGAGAAAACATACCTTACTCGATCGATTTGGTGGAGAATTGAAGGAGAAAATCGAGCTGGAAGTTCGGGTGGATTCGGACGAACATCCGTCGGAAAATATGGTTTCCGATCAGCTCCGGGCGTCCCAAGGGTGGAGGTCGGTCGGAAAAGGTAGGGGACTCGATGGTGGTTCCAGCGCCACCGGTCCCGTGGCCGGGGGTGCTCGGAGGCGGGGCCAGCGAGCTCTGGAAGGCGGCGGCCGTTTTCTGCGCGAGAAGAGAGAGCTGCTGGGTTTTTATTACTCCAACCAATCAAATTCATCAAACCATTGGGGATTGAAGCGTCGATTAATTCCTGAGATATTATTTTGTGGGAAAGAATGACCTCTAGGTTGACAAAGTCCTTTTTGTAGATATGCTCTTCGAACCTCATCTCTAATATTAGCATCATATTCAATCATACGAATTCTTAGTCCCGGGCCTGCCTGAAGATTAGCCAAAACCTCATCTAACTCACTTTGTCTTGAACTTGAAGTTCTTGACTACCCACATTGTCCGAACTACCCAATGATGACTTTCCCTTAAAAATTTTTTTCCATAATTCTACATAAATTAATCAAAATAATAACTAAAATCAATTAAAGAGAACACCAAATTTATACCAATTAACCACAAAAAATTCATAAATGATACATCCAATAAATCAAAATAATATAATACAATCATAAATTCAATTTCAATTCAACTAATTTACATTTAGAGTTAGAATTTACCTTGAATTGTGAGGTGGTGGAAGCGGAGGCAAGCTTTAGGAGGCGACGGCCCGGCAATGGAGGAGATGGGGCTTAAAGGTTTGGTGGGGGAGAGAGGGTTAAATGTTTGGGGGGGTTGAGATTGGGGACTTAGGTTTGAGGGTTTAGGAATGGGGATTTTGGAGTTCTGAAGCCGGGAGGAGGGGTCTGTTAAATCTGTACTTTTTTTTTTTTCTTTCAAAATACCTCAAACAGCCATTAAAGGGGACCTCCTAGCTTGCTTTCATGGAGTCCATAGGGCCGTTTGACCCCATTGACCCCACTGTGGGTTCATCCCTGTGCGTATGTATAAGATGAAAAGTCAGTGTAACGAGATAAACCAGTAAAATGGAAGAAAATAATTAAATGCAATATGAGATGAAGAAAATAAAGAAAAACTAGGGATTGTGCAGATCTTTTTCACTTTTGAAATTTGAAGAAGAATAATAAAACGTGTAGTATGAGATGAAAAGTTGGTGCAATGAGATAACTAATTTTTATATAAAACTATTACTCATTCACGGGTGCATAGCTCAGCGGTAGAGCATTTGAGCTGCATGTTTGATTGCAAATCTTGAGGTCACCGGTTGGGCCCTTCTTTATTCAATTATTAAATAATTTATTATTATTATTTTAATGGGTTAACTGGTGATTTGCACCCTGAACTTGTACCTACATGCAATATGTTTCATGGAACATAGTCTTAGTCTCTCTTTTCAAGTACAAGGTTTTTTGGTTTGTGTTTGTGAAATGGAAGAAAATAAAGAAAAACCAGTGATTGTGCTGATCTTTTTCACATTTCAAATTTGAAAAAGAATAATAAAATGCGTATATATGAGATGAAAAGTTGGTGCAATGAGATAAGTAATTTTAATATAAAACTATTACTCATTCACGGGTCCATAGCTCAGTGGTAGAGCATTTGAGATGCATGTTTGATTGCAAATCTTGAGGTCACCGGTTTGAACCCGGTTGGGCCCTTCTTTATTCAATTATCCAATAATTTTTTAAATTTATTTTAATGGGTTAACTGGTGATTTTCCCCTTGAACTTATACCTATATGCAATATGTTTCAAGAAACATAGTCTTTGCCCCTTTTTGCAAGTAAATGTTTTTCTGGTTTGTTTTTGTGAAATGGAAGGAAATAAAGAAAAACTAGGGATGGTGCTAATCATTTCCACATTTGAAATTTGAAGAAGAATAATAAAATGCGTATGTATGAGATGAAAAGTTGGTGAAATGAGATAAGTAATTTGAATATTAAACTACTACTCATTCACGGGTCCATAGCTCAGTGGTAGAGCATTTGAGCTGCATGTGTAATTGCAAACCTTGAGGTCATCGGTTCGAACCCGGTTGGGACCTTCTTTATTCTATTTTTAAATAATTTTTTTATTTTATTTTAATGGGTTAACTAGTGATTTTTCCCCTAAACTTGTACATACATGCAATATATTTCGTGAAACATAGTGTTTGTCTCTCTTTCCATGTAAAAGGTTTTCTAGTTTTTGTCTGTGAAATTGAAGAAAATAAAGAAAAACCAGTGATTGTGCTTATCTTTTTCACTTTTGAAATTTGAAGAAGAATAATGAAATGCGTATATATGAGATGAAAAGTTGGTGTAATGAGATAAGTAATTTGAATATAAAACTACTACTCATTCACGGGTCCATAGCTCAGTGGTAGAGCATTTGAGCTGCATGTGTAATTGCAAATCTTGAGGTCATCGGTTCGAACCCGGTTGGGCCCTTCTTTATTCTATTTTTAAATAATTTTTTTATTTTATTTTAATGGGTTAACTGGTGATTTTTCCCCTAAACTTGTACATACATGCAATATATTTCATGAAACATAGTGTTTGTCTCTCTTTCCATGTAAAAGGTTTTCTTGTTTTTGTCTGTGAAATGGAAGAAAATAAAGAAAAACCAGTGATTGTGCTTATCTTTTTCACTTTTGAAATTTGAAGAGGAATAATAAAATGCGTATGTATGAGATGAAAAGTTGGTGAAATGAGATAAGTAATTTGAATATAAAACTACTACTCATTCACGGGTCCATAGCTCAGTGGTAGAGCATTTGAGCTGCATGCGTAATTGCAAATCTTGAGGTCATCGGTTCGAACCCGGTTGGGCCCTTCTTTATTCTATTTTTAAATAATTTTTTTATTTTATTTTAATGGGTTAACTGGTGATTTTTTTCCCTAAACTTGTACATGCATGCAATATATTTCATGAAACATAGTGTTTGTCTCTCTTTTCAAGTGCAAGTTTTTCTGGTTTGTTTTTGTGAAATGGAAGAAAATAAAGAATAACCAGTGATGGTGCTTATCATTTCCACATTTGAAATTTGAAGAAGAATAATGAAATGCGTATATATGAGATGAAAAGTTGGTGTAATGAGATAAGTAATTTGAATATAAAACTACTACTCATTCACGGGTCCATAGCTCAGTGGTAGAGCATTTGAGCTGCATGTGTAATTGCAAATCTTGAGGTCATCGGTTCGAACCCGGTTGGGCCCTTCTTTATTCTATTTTTAAATAATTTTTTTATTTTATTTTAATGGGTTAACTGGTGATTTTTCCCCTAAACTTGTACATACATGCAATATATTTCATGAAACATAGTGTTTGTCTCTCTTTCCATGTAAAAGGTTTTCTTGTTTTTGTCTGTGAAATGGAAGAAAATAAAGAAAAACCAGTAATTGTGCTTATCTTTTTCACTTTTGAAATTTGAAGAGAAATAATATAATGCGTATGTATGAGATGAAAAGTTGGTGAAATGAGATAAGTAATTTGAATATAAAACTACTACTCATTCACGGGTCCATAGCTCAGTGGTAGAGCATTTGAGCTGCATGCGTAATTGCAAATCTTGAGGTCATCGGTTCGATCCCGGTTGGGCCCTTCTTTATTCTATTTTTAAATAATTTTTTTATTTTATTTTAATGGGTTAACTGGTGATTTTTCCCCTAAACTTGTACATACATGCAATATATTTCATGAAACATAGTGTTTGTCTCTCTTTCCATGTAAAAGGTTTTCTAGTTTTTGTCTGTGAAATTGAAAAAAATAAAGAAAAACCAGTGATTGTGCTTATCTTTTTCACTTTTGAAATTTGAAGAGGAATGATAAAATGCGTATGTATGCGATGAAAAGTTGGTGAAATAAGATAAGTAATTTGAATATAAAACTATTACTCATTCACGGGTCCATAGCTCAGTCGTAGAGCATTTGAGCTGCATGTTTGATTGCAAATCTTGTGGTCATCGGTTCGAACCCGGTTCGGCCCTTCTTTATTCAATTTTTAAAATTTTATTTTATTTTATTTTAATGGGTTAACTGGTGATTTTTTCCCTAATCTTGTACATGCATGCAATATATTTCATGAAACATAGTGTTTGTCTCTCTTTCCAGGTAAAAGGTTTTCTAGTTTTTGTCTGTGAAATTGAAGAAAATAAAGAAAAACCAGTGATTGTGCTTATCTTTTTCACTTTTGAAATTTGAAGAGGAATGATAAAATGCGTATGTATGCGATGAAAAGTTGGTGAAATAAGATAAGTAATTTGAATATAAAACTATTACTCATTCACGGGTCCATAGCTCAGTCGTAGAGCATTTGAGCTGCATGTTTGATTGCAAATCTTGTGGTCATCGGTTCGAACCCGGTTCGGCCCTTCTTTATTCAATTTTTAAAATTTTATTTTATTTTATTTTAATGGGTTAACTGGTGATTTTTTCCCTAATCTTGTACATGCATGCAATATATTTCATGAAACATAGTGTTTGTCTCTCTTTCCAGGTAAAAGGTTTTCTAGTTTTTGTCTGTGAAATGGAAGAAAATAAAGAAAAACCAGTGATTGTGCTTATCTTTTTCACTTTTGAAATTTGAAGAGGAATAATAAAATGCGTATGTATGAGATGAAAAGTTGGTGAAATGAGATAAGTAATTTGAATATAAAACTACTACTCATTCACGGGTCCATAGCTCAGTGGTAGAGCATTTGAGCTGCATGCGTAATTGCAAATCTTGAGGTCATCGGTTCGAACCCGGTTGGGCCCTTCTTTATTCTATTTTTAAATAATTTTTTTATTTTATTTTAATGGGTTAACTGGTGATTTTTCCCCTAAACTTGTACATACATGCAATATATTTCATGAAACATAGTGTTTGTCTCTCTTTCCAAGTAAAAGGTTTTCTGGTTTTTGTCTGTGAAATGGAAGAAAATAAAGAAAAACCAGTGATGGTGCTTATCATTTCCACATTTGAAATTTGAAGAAGAATAATGAAATGCGTATATATGAGATGAAAAGTTGGTGTAATGAGATAAGTAATTTGAATATAAAACTATTACTCATTCACGGGTCCATAGCTCAGTGGTAGAGCATTTGAGCTGCATGGTAATTGCAAATCTTGAGGTCATCGGTTCGAACCCGGTTGGGCCCTTCTTTATTCTATTTTTAAATAATTTTTTTATTTTATTTTAATGGGTTAACTGGTGATTTTTCCCCTAAACTTGTACATACATGCAATATATTTCATGAAACATAGTGTTTGTCTCTCTTTCCATGTAAAAGGTTTTCTAGTTTTTGTCTGTGAAATGGAAGAAAATAAAGAAAAACCAGTGATTGTGCTTATCTTTTTCACTTTTGAAATTTGAAGAGAATAATAAAATGCGTATGTATGAGATGAAAAGTTGGTGAAATGAGATAAGTAATTTGAATATAAAACTATTGCTCATTCACGGGTCCATAGCTCAGTGGTAGAGCATTTGAGCTGCATGTTTGATTGCAAATCTTGAGGTCATCGGTTCGAACCCGGTTGGGCCATTCTTTATTCAATTTTTAAATATTTATTTTATTTTATTTTAATGGGTTAACTGGTGATTTTTCCCCTAAACTTGTACATGCATGCAATATATTTCATGAAACATAGTGTTTGTCTCTCTTTTCAAGTGCAAGTTTTTCAGGTTTGTTTTTGTGAAATGGAAGAAAATAAAGAATAACCAGTGATGGTGCTTATCATTTCCACATTTGAAATTTGAAGAAGAATAATGAAATGCGTATATATGAGATGAAAAGTTGGTGTAATGAGATAAGTAATTTGAATATAAAACTACTACTCATTCACGGGTCCATAGCTCAGTGGTAGAGCATTTGAGCTGCATGTGTAATTGCAAATCTTGAGGTCATCGGTTCGAACCCGGTTGGGCCCTTCTTTATTCTATTTTTAAATAATTTTTTTATTTTATTTTAATGGGTTAACTGGTGATTTTTCCCCTAAACTTGTACATACATGCAATATTGTTCATGAAACATAGTGTTTGTCTCTCTTTCCATGTAAAAGGATTTCTAGTTTTTGTCTGTGAAATTGAAGAAAATAAAGAAAAACCAGTGATTGTGCTTATCTTTTTCACTTTTGAAATTTGAAGAGGAATGATAAAATGCGTATGTATGCGATGAAAAGTTGGTGAAATAAGATAAGTAATTTGAATATAAAACTATTACTCATTCACGGGTCCATAGCTCAGTCGTAGAGCATTTGAGCTGCATGTTTGATTGCAAATCTTGTGGTCATCGGTTCGAACCCGGTTCGGCCCTTCTTTATTCAATTTTTAAAATTTTATTTTATTTTATTTTAATGGGTTAACTGGTGATTTTTTCCCTAATCTTGTACATGCATGCAATATATTTCATGAAACATAGTGTTTGTCTCTCTTTCCAGGTAAAAGGTTTTCTAGTTTTTGTCTGTGAAATTGAAGAAAATAAAGAAAAACCAGTGATTGTGCTTATCTTTTTCACTTTTGAAATTTGAAGAGGAATGATAAAATGCGTATGTATGCGATGAAAAGTTGGTGAAATAAGATAAGTAATTTGAATATAAAACTATTACTCATTCACGGGTCCATAGCTCAGTCGTAGAGCATTTGAGCTGCATGTTTGATTGCAAATCTTGTGGTCATCGGTTCGAACCCGGTTCGGCCCTTCTTTATTCAATTTTTAAAATTTTATTTTATTTTATTTTAATGGGTTAACTGGTGATTTTTTCCCTAATCTTGTACATGCATGCAATATATTTCATGAAACATAGTGTTTGTCTCTCTTTCCAGGTAAAAGGTTTTCTAGTTTTTGTCTGTGAAATTGAAGAAAATAAAGAAAAACCAGTGATTGTGCTTATCTTTTTCACTTTTGAAATTTGAAGAGGAATAATAAAATGCGTATGTATGAGATGAAAAGTTGGTGAAATGAGATAAGTAATTTGAATATAAAACTATTACTCATTCACGGGTCCATAGCTCAGTGGTAGAGCATTTGAGCTGCATGTTTGATTGCAAATCTTGAGGTCACCGGTTCGAATCCGGTTGGGCCCTTCTTTATTCAATTATCCAATAATTTTTATTTTTTTTTTCAATAGGTTAACAACATAGTTTTTGTCCCTATTTTCAAGTACAAGTTTTTCTGGTTTTTTTTTTTTGAAATGGAAGAAAATAAAGAAAAACCAGTGATGGTGTTGATCATTTTCACATTTGAAATTTGAAGAAGAAGAATAAAATGCGTATATATGAGTTGAAAATTTGGTGTAATGAGATAAGTAATTTTAATATAAAACTATTGCTCATTCGCGGGTCCATAGCTCAGTGGTAGAGCGTTTGAGCAGCATGTTTGATTGCAAATCTTGAGGTCTCCGATATGAACCCGGTTGGGCCCTTCTTTATTCAATTATTTTTTTCATTTTATTTTCGTGGGTTAATTTGTGATTTTCCCCCTGAACTTGTGCCACATGCAATATATTTCATGAAACATAGTCTTTGTTTCTCTTTTCAAGTGCAAGGTTTTCTGGTTTGTGTTTGTGAAATGGAAGAAAATAAAGAAAAACTAGTGATTGTGCTGATCTTTTTTCACATTTGAAATTTGAAGAAGAAGAATAAAATGCGTATATATGAGATAAAAAGTTGGTGTAATGAGATAAGTAATTTTAATATAAAACTATTACTCATTCATGGGTCCATAGCTCATTGTTAGGGCATTTGAGCTGCATTTTTTTTATTGCAAATCATGAGGTTACCAGTTCGAACCCAGTTGAGACTTTCTTTATTCAATTATTATATTTATTTATTTATTTTATTTCAATGGGCTAACTGGTGATTTTCCCCCTGAACTTGTACCTACATGCAATTTATTTCATGAAACATAATCTTTGTCTCTCTTTTCAAGTACAAGGTTTTCTGGTTTGTGTTTGTGAAATGGAAGAAAATAAAGAAAAACCAGATATTGTGCTGATATTTTTCACTTTTAAAATTTGAAGAAGAATAATAAAATGCGTATGTATGAGATGAAAGTTGGTGCAATGAGATAAGTCATTTTAATATAAAATTATTACTCATTCGTAGGTCCATAACTCAGTGGTAGAGCATTTGAGCTTCATGTTTGATTGCAAATCTTGAGGTCACCAGTTCGAACCTGGTTGTGCCCTTCTTTATTCAATTATTAAATAATTTTTTTATTTATTTTAATGGGTAAACTGTTGATTTGCCCCCTGAACTTGTACCTACGTGCAATATGTTTCATGGAACATAGTCTTTGTCTCTCTTTTTAAGTACAAGTTTTTATGGTTCGTTTTTGTGAAATGGAGGAAAATAAGGAAAAACCAGTGATTGTGCTTATTTTTTTCACTTTTGAAATAGAAGAAGAATAATAAAATGCGTATGTATGAGAAGAAAAGTTGGTGTAATGAGATAAGTAATTTTAATGTAAAAGTATTACTCATCCACGGGTCCATGGCTCAGTGTTAAAGCAATTGAGCTGCATGTTTTATTGTAGATCATGAGGTCATCGGTTCAAACTCGATTGGGCCCTTCTTTATTCAATTATCCAATAATTATTTTTAATTTTATTTTAATGGGTTAACTGGTGATTTGCCCCCTGAACTTGTACCTACATGCAATATGTTTCATAAAACATAATCTTTGTCTCCCTTTTCAAGTACAAGTTTTTCTATTTTATTTTTGTGAAATGGAAGAAAATAAAGAAAAACCAGTGATTGTGCTAATGTTTTTCACTTTTGAAATTTGAAGAAGAATAATAAAATGCGTATGGATGAGATGAAAGTTGGTGTAATGAGATAAGTAATTTTAATAATAAAACTATTACTCGATTGGGCCCTTCTTTATTCAATTATCCAATAATTTTTTTTATTTTATTTTAGTGGGTTAGTTGGTGATTTGCCGCCCAGAACTTCTACCTAGCTTTCGATTAATCCCATATCTTTTTTTTTAATTTATAGAAAATTAAGGATATGAAATATATTTTTTTGCCGATTTCCCCCCTACCGTCTAAATTCTCAACATTTCATCCAATTTGTCGTTAAATATGAGGGCATATTTGTAATTTCATACTTTATAAATACTAAATATTGAAATTAAAATTGCAATAATAATGTTAAATTCACCCTCTGATTGATAGCCACCAACATCACCACCGTCTCTTTGATCTCTTTCCCCCTCCTTCTCTTCAACATCCACCAACATCACGATCCTCCACCCTCTGTCTCTTATCTCCCCATTTGCCCACCCCCTCCTCCTTCTCCATCCCACTTTCTCTCTTTTCGCGTCTCTTTCTCCCCTTACCAAGGTTACAGAGAGGAAAACAGAATTTAATTATAAATATCTCTAGATTTTTTGGGTGGCTTTGATCTTGAATTTTTTCTTTTTAGTGGTTGTTTGGGTTTCTTAGGGAGTAAGCTGAGGTTAATAATAAAGATCGTGAAACTTTTTGGATGGCTATTTAGGATCTTGATATTGAATAAATTTTTTTTGGGTAACTGTTTGGGTTTTCTAGGAGGTGAGGTTGTGGATGTCGAAGAAAGAAGGAGACATAAGGAGGAAGGGGCGGGTGAAGGGTGGGCAGTGCTGATGTCTGTGAAGAGAGAGCAGGGGGAAAAGATAAGAGAGAGGGAGACACACTTTGTAGAGAACCAAAGGAAGAAAAACAAAAACAAAAGATCAAAACCCTAAAGCCTAAGGGAATGGAGCGATGAGAGAGAGGAGGAGGTGGGAGGAGGTGCGTCGGGGTTGGGGTTGGTTGGCCTCGGGAGAAGCATCGGGCGAAGGAGGGGGGGGGGGGGGAAAAAACAGAGGGAGAGGGAAGAAAAAAGAAACAGGGGAAATAAGGTTTTAATTTTGTGTTATCTTTTATTGGCGAAAATAAAAAGTTCATATCCTTAATGATAGGGGATAAATCAAAAGTTAAGTCCTAATTTAGAGGTAAATCACTAATTAACCCTATTTTATTTTATTTTATTTGAAAAAAAGGGTCTTTCATTAAAACACGGTACTGTTCGTGCCATTGCTGCAATTTTGTTCTCATCAGGTAAAACGCAATCACTCCCTCACCCTTTAAAAACTCTACAAATTTGTAGATTTTCCTAAAACCTATACAAGGTAGAAGGCACCTACCAAAACCCTATACATGTTATTCAACAAACCCAACTGCAGAACCCTAAAGAACCTCATCTTCCCCTCTGAACAAACAATCTTTTCCTTCCTGCGCCATCCCCATAACCCGCCTCACACGTACACCCAGAAATTCAACTTTGTCGATGTCTACATGAAATGGAAGAAAGACTCGTACTACGATTCAATCGAGCAAATTCACAAGTCCATAGTGCTTAAACCCATCATCTCTCTCAAGAACTGCATTTCCCAGGACCCCAATGGTTGCATCCCAATCTCTGATGTGTCCAAAAGGGGCATACAATTGGAGGTCCCCATGAAGGTTGCAAGGTTCTTGAGGCTCTACCCATCAATCTTTGAAGAGTTTACTGGTCCACAATACAATCTTCCCTGGTTTAGGTTGACCCCAGAAGCTGATGAGGTTGATAGGGAGGAGAAAAGGGTTTATGAGGATTGCAGGGAGGACTTGAGGGATAGGTTGAAAAAGTTTATCCTGATGAGTAAAGAAAAGGTTTTGCCTTTGAAAATAATACAAGGAATGCAGTGGTATTTGGGTTTGCCTGATGATTTCTTGCAGCACCCGGATAAGAATCTGGATGAGTCTTTTAGGTTTGTGGAGATGGAAGATGGGTTAAAGGGATTGGCTGTGGAGAGTGGTGAAAAGGTCTTGTCTACGGTGCAAAGGAATGCAATGAAAAAAGGGGTGTATGTTGGAGGTCCAATGGAGGCAATTGAGTTTCCTCTTTTCCCATCTAAGGGTTTGAGGTTGAGGAGGAAGATTGTGGACTGGTTAAAGGAGTTTCAGAAGCTTCCCTATGTTTCACCTTATGAGGAATTTTCGCATTTGGATCCGGATAGTGACATATCCGAAAAACGAGTTGTGGGGCTTCTTCATGAGTTGCTTAGTCTCTTTGTTGAGCATTCGGCGGAGAGGAAGAAGCTTCTGTGTCTTAAGAAGCACATGGGGCTGCCACAGAAGGTGCACAAAGCATTTGAGAGGCACCCCAGTATGTTTTATTTGTCTTTGAGGAACAAGACTTGTACAGCCATCCTTAAAGAGGCTTACTGTGATGAATCTGCTATTGAGAGGCATCCACTTTTAAGGGTAAGGAATAAGTACATTAATTTGATGAGGGAATCGGCGACGATTTTTAAAACTAGGAGAGTGAATAGCCGGTTCGCTGATCGTTGGGATTCAGGTTCTGAGAATGAAGATGGTAAGGAGGTGGCAGAGTGTACTTAGTAGATGATTTTCAGGACGTAGCCCAATGGAAGACCGGTAAGAAGTTGCTTCTAAACTAAAAGTAGGAGAGCTGAAGAGTCTTCTAATGGAGTTACTAAGAACAGGCTTAGTTACAAAGAACATTCAGTAAAACATCTTTTGCCTGAAGAGTTCAAAACAACAAATGAGAAAGCTTAAATCGACAAAGACTTGCGCAGCGCAATCACTTTCCGGAAATGAAAAAGTGGAGAACAAGCTTGGCATGGCATGAGGCCGATAATAGAACTGAAACCAGGAGGTGCTTTTGTTGTTCCAGGCTCGAATGATTTATTCGCTTTGTAAAGCCCTTTTTTTTTTAATTTCTTTCTTCAAAACGCTTTTAAAGCCCTTGGGAAAGTGACAAG
Organism: Prunus dulcis; assembly: GCF_902201215.1. Lineage (NCBI taxonomy): Eukaryota > Viridiplantae > Streptophyta > Magnoliopsida > Rosales > Rosaceae > Prunus > Prunus dulcis. Next base: position 20,059,072 of record NC_047651.1, on the reverse strand, counting down.
GTGACGACTCTTTGTGTCTAATTTGCCATTTGGCTGTGAATAAGAATTTTTCTAACACAAGAATGAAAAAGAGGTGAATTAAATGTTATTTTGATTCCTCCTGGAGAAAATTGCAGTATATTTACACTATGTAGTTCTCAAAGTCAAAGACCCCACCATACATAAACACTCCCTATTTACCCTCTCTTTCAAAATGCAGTTAACCATTTACACTTAATGCTGTAATATAGACAATGAACCTTTTACACATACTTCTCCACAGGCTAGAGTTACCCTCCTCTTCCATGTGGAGTCTTCATGATCAGATTAGAATTGGTGCGCCAAAATGTATACGAGGCGGATAGACAAAAATATCACATCGCAGGGGCCTCTGGATTTCATGCTTATTTACAACTATAGTCTCTGTGTATATTATATGATCGAACGAACTTGCTAAGGTCACTGTCCATGTTAGCTGTACAAAAGGTGCATTCTTATTGGTGGTGGCAACAGGAAAAATGCCGTGCTTGCTCCGAATTGGATGCTTCAAGAAGAATGCGAGGCTGACATCCCTATGCGCCTTTCTGCATTTGATAGATCAAAGATCTGTTAGCGGTCATTGTATTTTGTGTATATGTAAAAAGATAACGTCCATAATTTCTGTAGGAAAAGCCTCACCTCCAGTTGTGATGAGTTTCTCAACACGAGAAACGATATGTTTGCCGTAGGTATACTTCTTCAGGGCAGTCAAATGAACCTTAATGCGAGAAAGAATCAACTCAAGACTCTGATCATCACAAGTCTCAAGAACCTTTTGCACAACGTAGTTTCCAAATGGATCTTTCATCATGGCCTGCATATTTGCATTTTTGAAATTTGGTTACACAACAGGTTAGGCGGGTCAACGTGATATATATTGATTTGTTTATTAATCGTGTTGAACAGGCTGACACAATTTTTACACAAACATGCAAGCACGGTTGTAACTTGTAACCAATCGTTTTCGAGTTGTGTTACCATTTTGCGCAAACAATTGCCACCACTAATATAGACTAGATTCAGAACCTATATTATCTTCTGTAGAAAAACCGTATAAGGTTTAAGAAAACTAGGAATGGAACAGACCTGTAAGGGCTCATTTTCATCAGTGGAACCCAGCATCTCATTCACCAAAAACTGACGCTCCTCAGGACTCCCAAATGTTAAGCACTTCTCCACAACATTAGAAGCAAACTTCTGCTGACTCATCTTTACAATTTGTCCTGCAAGCTTGTGGATAATTTCTGACCGTTCATGTGGTTTACCATGTTCAAGGACGTGCTACCAAACAAGAATAGTTATATCAGATACGCACAGTTGATGATGAGTACATGAGCATTCACATCAGGTACATATAGCTGATGTTACATATCACAAATCGTGTAGGCTTTCAAAGAGACATAACACTAACATTGTTTACAAAGGGAGAAGACATCATAAATAGCATCGGCTTTCAAGCACGTAGTCTATAAAATATCAAGTACCTTGGCATCCAGTTTTGTGCCAATGCGCAGAATAATCCAAACAAGATGATGTGAGAGACATATCATAAATTATAATCTTTAAGGCATAGAAATATGAATATATATATATATATATCAGGTACCTCGGCGTCCATTTCTGTACAAATGCTCATAATAATAATCCCAAACAAGATCAAATCTGGTCAGCATGAACATGATATTTTCTAACCAATTAAGTTGTTATCTAGTTAGGACGATATGTCCGCTCATGAAGCAAAATCCAATTTTCTTTTCCTTCTTTAAAAAAAGAATTTCCATCTGACACGATGCACATTTTCTGGGATTTAACTCATTTAACAAAATACTAATACACAATCGGCAGCTATTTATGGAAAAAATAACTAAAGATAATCCTTGTAGCTCAAACATATACATAACAGTTTCTAAAGAGTAAAAATACCTGAATGACATAATTTCCATACTGATCTTGTGCCAAAATGCATACAGATTGCATGATTTCATCCATGATAATTTGTTGTGTATTTGAATCATCGCAATGTTCCAGAACCCTCTGTAGGCATCAAAAGAGACTTGCACTAGTAAACACAACAATTCCCTACAAAAGGAAAAAACATGCCAACAACTAACCTGTATGACACGGCAACCATAAGGATGGGTGGAAAGTGTGACAACTTGCCCATAGAAGGATGTAATGATAAACTGAATTTGGTCTTGAGGGACACATTCTATACACTTCTGAATGACATGATTCCCATTCTGATCACGGACACATTTCATGACTGAACCATCAAGCTCCGCCACCATTTGAGTCTGCTGATCCACATCAACCACTTCCAAGGCCTATGGTAAAATTTAGAGCATTACAACTTATTTTCCCAGTATGCTTCATCTCATACCAAGCTTAAACAATTCTTAAACAATATGATTGGCTCTTTGTTTTCTTCCATCCACCAAAGTGTCCTTTCCATATCATAGGAGATAGCATAACAGCACATGGTCATCAGTCAAAATGAGGGTCATACAAGACACAAGCATGCTTAACATGTAGGAGGGCATCTTTCTTGAATTTTTCCAAAACTTTTTTTCATCTTTACAACTTTGTCTTTCTCTTGTCCAATGAGATAAACATCTCATGAAACAAAATAGTCAAATACATTATAGCACATCATTTGCGAAATGAAGAACTTAAGTGGCAAGAATAACAACAAATGCTATGCTAGAAAGAGTTCCACAAAGCAAAAACTGGACAAACTGATTTCATAACAATGCTAATGCAAATTTTGAGGAAACATCTAGAAAGACATTATTAAAAGGATAGAAATAGGAAGAAGATCAAAATTTGAGGATCGGAAAATCACCTTCTGAATCACCCTGCAACCATACATTTGAAGACTGAGAGGCAAAACATGGCCAGTAAGTTGGCTGCTTAATTCCTTTCTTTGGCTTTCTGTACCATGCTCAAAAAACTGCAATTTCACACAATTAAATTAATAGTTTTGAACTGTGAGGATTGCATTTTTTAGTATTGGAATACAAAGCTTATACCTTCTGTATGACATAATTTCCAAATACATCAGTCATCAAGGTACGAGCATGAGGAATAGTCTCCGGAAATATCTTCATCTTTTCTTCCACAGTGGCAGTTTCAAGTTTCTGCTGAATAAAGCGACTTCCATACTGATCAGTACTGTATTTTGAGGAGAAGATGGTGCAGTCAGAATTGCAGCCAAAACAACCTAAGAAGAATATGCACTAAAGAAAGTATTATAAGTACCTGAACTCAACTACATGATCAACAATGTCTGCAAGTTCAAAAGACTTATTCTTATTGTTCTTGAACTCATCTAATAATGATGATGCATGTCGTCCTTCTAGGTCATTTCCAATCTCTGATTGCCAGGAGCTAACTGACCCTCCCATTGAACTTCTCAACATTGAATTAAAGCGTTCAATCTTCTCATTCTGAAACATTGGACTACTAGATCCAACAGAAGGATGAACAGAATTTGTCATCGGATTTCCTGGATATGTCATGCCAAGCCCATATGATGGATTCCCATAATACCCATGGTTAAATCCACCAGATTTACCTAAAAGTGACAACTCGTACTGTTGCTTCCGTTGAGCAAGCAATGCCTCAAGATATGCTTTCTGAAGCCCCTCTAAGTCTCCATGCAAAGTGCCAAAGTGATTTTTACTGGAAGGATAACCACTTGGACTGGTAACATTACGTGTTGCATAGTCAGCTCTTTGCAAAAACTGAATATAAGATGGGTCCATAACTGAAGAATGAAGACCAGACCCTACTTTGTTTCCCAGTCTGTTCATACTATGCCCATCACCACTACCAGGCAATGCTGCTGCACTCCAAAAAAAATGAGGAGAGAGGGGGGAGAGATAACTGTCAATGCTAATTAACTTATTCAAACAAAATACTATGAGGGTTTTTTTTATAAAAAAAAAAAATTTGCACAATAAATTTGAGAAACATAATTACCTGCATCAAGATGATTATTAATTGTCATATTCAACTTTGGATTCACAGGATAGGCCCCAGAATGGCCATGAAACTCCATGCCTGGAGTATTTGCATCTTGGTAATGAACATTAGATCCTTCCAAAGTTCCAAAGCCTGAACAACTCCCTTTTGAGTAAAAACTGGCAGAAGTTCTTCTGCCAAAATTAGCTTGCCCATCAGATGTATTACGGTTTGTCATGATCCCATTTTGTTTTGCTAAATGAGGATAATTCGAAGCAAGAGAAAAACTTTCAGCATTTGACTTCTCTATCAGTTGCTGCTGCAGCCTCTGATTATGACCATTTGGCATGTTGAACAGAAAATCACGCTGTTTATCAAGATCCAAATGAAGCTGAGACTGAATACGGCTATCTTCATCTACAGATCTACCTTTTGACAGGCTTAAGCCAGATAAATTGGCTGAAATATCCAGATCATTCATGCCAGAAGAATTATCCTTTGGCATATCTGGACCTGCAACATTCTTCTTCTCAACAGGAAATACTCTACTCCCCACAGGAGGAAGACCAGCACTGGGAGACCTCCCAAATAGTTGTTCAGGGGTTCTGCTTCTTGACAGAGAAGGACCCACAGCAGATGCAAAGGAATGAGAAGCTGCTGTACCATGGCTCTGAACTCCCACCAGGCCACATGAAGCTGCTCCATTATGCAAGCCCTCTGCAGACTCCACTCCATTACATAACCCCACTGGCCGGGCATCAGCCATGCCTGTGGAATCCATGATATCACTAAAAGCAATACGACTTGATGGCCTTGTCAAGGAAGCAGGTGGATCAAGTCCTTCCTGCAGCACATGCCAGTTATCAATGAAACAGGGCACTAATAGATGAAACAAGAACAAAACAACCAAGCACTTCATCACAGTAGTTGTGCATGGCAAACCAAACCGCATCGTTTGAATTTATTTGGCAAAAAGAAAATACAAGCATATTAATTTAAAGAATCCGGAAAATGAAAATTTCTGCATAAGAACCAGGAAGAACTAATAAACATCTGCATTTTCTTGATATCTAGAAAGGAAGAGGAAAAAGCAAAAAGAAATGAGAATTTAGCACAACGTGATGCATTTGTTATGTCATGTGCATACAATATAAAAGCTAGCACTTCCAACAGAAGTCAGTTCAGATAGTTGCAACAGTGATTCTAAAGAGTAGGATCATGCTCTTGGCTATATCCTTGCTCTTTATCCCTATACGGGTGTCCCAGGACTTATGGAAATGTGTGATCATGTGTAGTATGCAATAAATATCAAATCTAAAATGACAGTACGCATAAACTGTGTGCAAGCTTCAAACTGACATCTAGTCCTCCCCACAAGAGCAATACTAATCAAAGGGGGGCAGTGATCAACAACATAAAGACGCCCAAGTATACGAATTGTGAGAAATAAACAAATACCAATATTAGCTGTTAAATGGCATCCAAACAAAATCCAGAAAGAAAACCATACAATTGAAGTCTAACCAAGAACTACATAAATGCTACAGAGTGAAGTCTTGAATGTACTGCTGATTACCTGTAAAATGTCAGCAAAACTCTTCCTCCTTGCACCAAGCCCACTTGTCGACAAACCAATTAAACCATCTGAGCCTCTATCAAGCCACTCAGATGAAGTCTGTTTAGGGAGATTGCTTCCATTGCCATTCCTCAACTCCATCAAATCATTCTCTGCCTTTTGTACAGAAAGCCCCAGCTGCGTTGAAAACAGCGACAAACTCTCACCGTCATCTACCAATTTCTTCTTCCGCCAGTCCCCAATGCCCTCAAAAGAAGACCCACCGACCTGAAACCTTTGAGCAATACGCCAATCCTCTCTTGACAACAAAGGTGGAGGCAATCTTGGGTTAATATTATCATGTGAATAGTAGTACGAAAGATAAGTAGGATGCGATCGAATCTCATCCTCAGACAAAACCCCATTGTTATTACTAATCCTACTAGTGACATCCCTAAAATCAGAGTTCCCAAAGAGACTACCCACAGCAGTTAGCGATCCCTCAACAGTTGGCGGGGCACTGCCACTTCTATATATATTCAGATCCCTTTCCCGATGAATGGCATGCTGATTTCGCTGCTCTCTTAAAATCAGTTCAAGCTCACTCTGTAAAGCATCTTCTAAATTCCCATTGGGTCTTTGCAGATTATTATCTAGGGTTGATAGCATATCTATGTTACTCCCAGTAGCCATCTCCAAACCTCTAAATCATCAAAAACAAAAACACAAATTAACAGTGTATAAACACAGTAAACCACCAAAAGAATCTAAATTTAAACTCTCAAAAACATATAAGCAATTTGAATTCTAAAAAATTCAGCTACTTTCAGCTTCAATAATAAAAAAAATCGTTAAGATGGGTACATAAACGGCTAACTTTTGAATTAGAAGGACCAAAATGCAACAAAAAAACATAACTGTATAATTCAATCCCGTTATGACATCCCCTCCCAGCCATTTTTTGTTTCCCAAAGCAAAAATTGAGCATTCCAAAACATAAAAAATTGAAACCAATAATTACATACCGCTTAGCGTGAGGAGAAATCCTCACATCGATCAATACGAAACAAAGCCCGAACAGATCCTTGGCTAACTGCGTCAAATAATGAAACATATCAAAATCAGCAAACCCATGCATATGATCAATAACAAATAACAATATGAATTGTCGAAAATTCGTTTCTCATTGTAGTTTTCATGAATTGTATTGAAATCGCTACTGAAACATGGCAGGGATCAAACTTCGTTGCAGAGGAGGAGGGAGGGACTTACGTCGCGAAATTGATCGCAAAGGAGCTCCAATTCTTATATGTATAGACAGAAGTTATATACCTTTTATATATATGAATGTATGAGATGCTAAAGGTTTTTGTGTGATCGAAAATCTAGGTAAACGAATTTTGGAACAATTCCAAGGGTTAGAGAGAAACTTTACAGAGAGAGAGAAAGAAGGAAGAGAGAGAGAGAGAGAGAGAGCGAAGCTAAGGTTGGGGATGAGATCGTGTGGGCCTGATACCCTTCGAAACGGCCGCTTTTTAATTTTTAGAGAGAGAGAGAGAGAGAGAGAGAGAGAGAGAGTTTTGGTGGGGACGAGGCGGGAAGAGAGGAAACGTGGACCGTCGGATTTAAGGAATGGACGGTGATGGGCGGCGCAGGGGAGGGGGTACGTGCATGGGCGTTGTGACAAATTTATTTATTGGCTTCCCTTTTAGTTGTGTTTTTTCCTTATTTGGTTTCTTTGTGATTTATTTTGTCCCACCTTTATGTTTTTCTTTTCTAGGCAATGTCACTTTATGTTTTTTAATTTATTTATTTATAAATACAAGTAAATGTCTAAATTTTTCTAATGTTATTTAGGCAATGGCTCACACTCTTGCAATCGTAATGTTATTTGCACTCTCACAAAAACCATTGATTATTGTTAATGCATTCCCCAAAAGTTTGCTAAAAATGAGATGTTTTATGTATCTATTGACAAGTCTACAGTTTTTTAGAGATTTTTAATTTTTAATTTTATACAAGCGATATTAGAGAAAGAGGGAATCGAACTTATGACATTGAATGCATAGGTAAATATTGTTAACTACTTGAACTACAAGCTTTTTGCATCATTTTTGTGAAAATTGAGCTTGCCTAACAGCAAATGTGTACAATATATTGTTTCCTTGAGAGGACCTTGAATTTTTTTTAAATTTTCCTAGCCTACTAAACTGGGTGCAACAATTGAAGTGTTGTGAACCCGAAATTTATTAAATGATCAGGCCAATATAAGGTTTTTGTTTTGGTCAAAGTTTTTCTTCATTAGATATGGACTTAGCCAAATTAGATAGAACAAATATACTCCTTATTCTGCACCCAAATTCGAATCCTCCTCCTGTAATTTAGATTAGTTTAAAATAGATTATCAAACAAAATTTCTTCTGCATTAGGGTTTTAGCATTAAATAAGATAAGAAATTTGGCATCCTCTATGGGTCCCAGCCCACCCAAGCTCACATGATGGTGAACCAAACAAAACCTAAAAGTCGGAGCTAATTATGGAGACTTTTTCAGCTCTGCTCAATTGTCCAAAGTATGAACCATTTAGATGCCCGCGCTGCAAACTTAACCATACAAACGAAAATGTAGAAGATGAAGAAAGTTTGCTTCAGTTTTGCTACATATTTGAGTTTTGAGTTTGTGACTGCTCGTAGTTGCATGCTGCTGCTGCCCTGTCTGCAGCAACATCAGCTTCTCTAATGCTTTAAATGCTGCTCTGCGGTTGTTACTGTTTTTTAATGTCTTCATATCATTAGTTTTGCTACCTATTTGAAAGTATGGCCACAAACTTTGCACTGCATTTGCTGCACACGTATGGGAATTGGGATGCACTCATCTACTACTACACACTCCATTGCCCTGAAACTGCCATCATCGGCATCACATCACAGAACCCACCATGGCCAAATGCACCCACATCACAGTTCGTGAATGGATTGGGGCCCTGATGAAAACTATTCATCCTGATTAAAATACCAAGAGGTAACCATTGGCTCAAGCTATTCATTCAGAAAATCATAGGAAAAGACCGTCGGCTTAAGCTTGTCCTTGGTCATGACTTACAACGCTAGATACTCACCTATCGTTTTGTACTTGGCCATCAGCCTCATAAGTTCTGCATCACAATTGTTGAAAAAATTTGGAGGTTGAATTTAATGGAGGCAATAGTTCTGAAGATTTTCTATTGGGAGTTTAAAGTGTACGGCTCTGTAAATGACCAATGTAATTTTGAGGACAGAAAAATTCAATGCAATTATTCTAGTGGAATCTACTCTACAAATGAGTAGATGTATTCTTTGTTATTGCTTGTTTTTTCTGCATATGGCTGGCCAAGAAAAAATATACGGGTTTCTGCTCTCAACTTATGTTTTATGTTCTATACTCTTAAAGTAGGAAAAAGTGTGGCACTAGTTTTTCAAGTAAGAATCTAGCAAGTCTGCAGATCATCTTCTGTCAAAATAGCAGTCCCCTGCGATTTTCTTGCTGGTTGATTTACAACGTGATGCTGAAAGAAGGTGACAAATTTCCTCCAGATCAAATATAACATGAGCATTGTGTTTCGTAGTGCTGATGCAAAAGGAGACTATCCAAGCAAAAGCTGGGTTCCAACGCACACAACAAGGGGAAAAGTCATGGTTATGCAGCTAATAGGGGATTTGTATTTGGCTAAGCCAGGGATACCTCTTACTGAAAACAAAAGAACCAGTTTTCAATTTATTCTCTACCCTAAATCTGGTATATTTATATATTTATGAAAAAAAAAAATTTACAACTTTGATTTTTCATGTTAATGAATCTGTGAATAATATGATTGTCCATGTTACCAAACCTCACGTGTCATCCTCATTTTCAATCATGTCACGAACTTCATTAACGACTAAATATGCTTTGTGACCACCAATCACCTCAGCTTGTTTCTTGCCGTCTTTCCACAGCTGTAACATAATCATCCTGATTACTACGAAGAAGAAAATAGAAAGGGGGAGGAAAAACATCCCAAGTTCGTCAAAGAGGATTTACCTGTATAGTTGGCATCTTCTGCACAGATATGAAAGCCCACGGTGTAAATAGCACAAAAAAACACAACTGTCAGTGAACATCTTCTCACATATATGACTGAAGCAAGGCAAAAATAATACAATTGACAAGTTTAAGAATTCCCATGGTTGTATGATCACAGAAATACAGAATTTGGAAGCCCATCATGTGATGCACCGGAAAGAAAAAAAAAAGGATGGCTTTAAAATGCAGAGCACAAGATACATGGGATTATAGTAAAGACTTAATCATATAAAGATGACCTAGATAGCATTGGTGGAGCTAACAAAGTTCAAAACTCATATAGCTTTGCAAGTCACCCCCACCTCCCTCCCTCTCACTTGCACGCACAGTGCAAACAACATTAACTTCAAATGATGTCCACAACTACCAAACTAACTCAAAAGTCAAAACCACAAACTTATGAAGACTACATATCACTTCACTGATCAGTTACTAAGATTTCCATAGCTAATGACGAAAAAGCCATGTCCATATCCCGCAGAAGATTTTGGATATTTGGCTTTTACTCATTACCATGAAGCTATACACTTTACAATTGACGTTCAGCCCAAACTTACATGACCCTACTTCCATTCAAATACAAACCATACTGACATATTCTTCCAAGTGAGATGAAAAACTTACAGTGACCCCAGCACGAGCAACAAGCTTGTGAGGAACTGAATTGACATCAACAGAATAGAACCGCAATCTACATGAAATTAATTAAGATTTAGATTTATTCTCCACTGCAGAGTTACAATCCAGCAAGAACAATAACATACTATTGAATTATCTAAGCACATAGAATGCATATGTACACGTGTATGTAATTCTTTACATACATGAATGCATGACAAGTTTCACTTTGCTTTAAAATACTCATCTGTATATACAAATGAGAGATTTAATGTGTTTCAATTTGTTCTGCCTTTTTTACACATTTATTTTTCTATTATAATTTTAATGCCACTTTTGCAGACTGCGTATGGAAATCTCACCGTTATATTATCATAAGTTGAGCACCAGGAATGATGCTTCTACAAGGGCAGGGATATCAGAAGGGCAAGCATTTTAGTAGAGTTTGAAGCTTTATTCTATCATCTCCATGAATGGCTCATCAGAATTTTAGTAGAGTTTGACAATTGGCAAACTAAAAGAATGCAGATTTAAGTTGATTCAAAACCTCTTCATTAATGCACGCATAGATGGAACTCAGAAAAATTGAACTTAAATAGAGGGACATATCAATGTTCTGAAGTTTCAATGTGAAAATGATTTATAATTTATACTACTGGATAGAGGGTGAACTAGTGCCAAACTAACCTTGGATAATACTCAGCCGCCAGCTTCTCCAATTTTGGTTTCAAATATATACATTTTCTGCACCAGCTTGCCATCCTACAGAGACATTTCAATTGAAGTTTCATTTCAAAGAAGGAAAATCTACCAATTTCTTAATGCCAAATCATAAAATTTCTTAACTATAAAGAATCTTTTAACAATGGAAAAAGTGAAGTACTGCTCTGCTTGCAAAATTTAATCACAACCCAATCACAAGTTCCCAATAAAGTTTTATGCATTTCCTTTCACTTAAGCATGGAAACGCAAGTCAAAGCCTCCACCTTTTTCTCTCCCTACATTTCTCAGCAACCAAACAAACCCAAATGAAAAGAACCCACCAAACAAAAACCCAAAAACCTCAACAAATCAAAATCCCATCACAACCCAGATACGTACCAAACGACAACGACCGATTCCTCCAGCTGCTGCGCTTGGGCCATGACCCGGTCGAACTGGGTCTCGCCGGAAATCGGCACGAGCGCCACCGAGACCGGCGTATCATCGAGCTCTTGCAACGACCCTTCTTGGCTCAGAGCATTTACGGCCCTAATTGGACGCCGAATTTCATCAAATTTACGGGAAAAGACCAGAGTATTTGAAGAAGGCGGGTAGCGAGTTGGCCCTCTGAGCCTGAAGCTCAAGATTGAAATTTTCAGTTTGGGTGAAGTTGGAGGGTCACGTGACGGGTCACGTGAGGCCCTGGTTCCCAGGTGCCTGAGAGCAGGGTGGGGAGGTACCGCGGACATGCCGAACAGAAAGAGAAAGCAACTGTCGACTTGGGATTATTTAGGACCGTTGACAGAGGATTTGAGGTGACGGCGGAAGGGAGTGTTTGGCCGCACGGAAAATAGCGGCGCCTGACGGGATTAGTGGCCGGAGGGTAGCGGGACCCACATGGCCTGACCAAACCAACGGAATAAAAGACACCCGGACTGTTCGATCCCGCGGGTACGGTCAGATTTGCTGAAGTGACGTCGGACTGAAGTTCGTTAAGAACCAATGTAACAGCCGCCATTTTTTTTGTTTTTGGTTCTCTTTTTGCTTTTTGTTTTTGGTGTCTGATGGAGGCCCAAACACACACACTTAGCCCAGTTAAAGATAGCCGATTTTATTTTTTCTTTGCACAAGGCCCAAATTATTGGTTTTTATTATTATTATTAATATTTTCAATTTTAGTTTTTTTATAAATAGTATCGCTGCACGGCTATACTTTTTAACACGTGGCGTTGAATCCCTGGGAGAGTCCCTTTTGAGTTCTATAAATAGTCTAGCCGCGCGGCTATACTCCGATTTTTTTAAAAAAAATGAGTATCGCCGCACGGCTGTACTCTAAATTTTTTTACCAAACTGTTTTGGACATGTGGCGCCTAATCTCTAGGCGGGCACTCGGCGTGTCTTTTTTTTTTTTAATAGTCTTTGTTTTATAAATAGTGTAGCCGTACGGCTATACTTGGGTTTTTTTAATATATAAAATGTGTATAGCCGCACGGCTTTACTGGGGTCGCTTTTTTCAGTTTTTGTATAAATAGTATAGCCGTTCGGCTATAATTTGTTTGACTGTGGGGCCAAATCGCTGGGCGCTTTGTTTTTTTTTTGGTTTATAGTATAGCCGCACGGCTATAAATGAGTACAGCCGCGCGGCTTTACTCTGGTAGTTTATATATATATAGTTATTTTATAAATAGTATAGCCACGCGTCTATACGTTTTTTGACACGTGACGCCAAATCACTAGTCGGGTCTTTTTTTATATATAGTATAGCCCTGCGGCTTGCTTTTAAAAAAAATTTATATACAAGCAATATTAAGAACAGAAATTTGAATATAAGACTCTAGGTGCATAAGTAACTGCTCCTAACTACAAGTCTCTTACCCAAATGATAAGTTAGTATGATTTTTGGTACTCTGTACATGTGACAAAATCTAAGCCAGTGATGAATATAGGTCCTATACAAAACCAACATACATCAACGGCTGACACAATCAGCCCATATTTCATCACCCGCACACACGCAACCAACGCTAACCCTCCTCTACATAGAAATACCAACAATGAATACTACTGCCTTTTCTTTTATAAAAAATGTCAGTAAAAAAGTAATAGAATATTTATCCTTCTTGGATGAGCAACAATAGCATATGTTATGTTTAAAAAGTGTGTAACCAAAATGCAGTTCTTTGTCTGGCTTGTGACTAAGGCTCCATTTGGTTCATGAGAAAGGAAATGCTAACGGATGATTCTTCCCCTTTTGGTTCTAACGGATGATTCTTCCTGAAGTATATATGTGGCTGGCAAAAAGAATTACCTACTCTTTCTATAATGTAAATTGGTGAGTAAGAGTAAGTATATGAGAATTACTATAATGTGTATGAGAATTACTACATTATGTAAATCAAGGAAGGAACTAGTATCACTGGACCTTCTGAGCAAACAGTTGAAAAAACTTGGGATTTCTGGATATCAGTCTAGCGATGGTGATTTTTATAAAGAGAGCCTCCTCTTACTTGACAAGACCGATGCAGGGTCTTACTAACAGAAATATGGAAGCATCTAGTTAGTAATATTTTTTATTTTAAAAAAAAATGTAATATTACTGCAAATAATAATGGAAACAAGACAGGATTTATTGCATGATACAACAAATTCAAAGATGGCTCAAAATTGGAAATGAACACCAAGAGATTATATATACTCTCTAAGGATCCACAATACATTAATAATCATGTTCTCTCTCACTGTTCCAAGAAAATGTCCCAAAAACTTCAGTGAATCAAGCTCTGAACAATCTTCGAAACCGCCGAATACGTTCCAAAGGAAGACGATACAACACCTACTATAATGATTATAATACAAAGTGTTGCCTGGCAATGGCAGAAAAAAAAAAAAGAAAAGCAAAAAGAGCAGATTAAAATCTTAACGAGTTGGTTTGGAATTCACATTCTTTGATCGACATGGAAATTATATGAAAGCATTTTTCTATATAACAATGTGATTGTGTTTCTTGTTTGCCTATTTTTCTAAACCAATGTTAACAAGCGTATGAAACAGACATACCTGAAGCCGAGTTACTCGCCCTCCCAGGATACTCAGATAACAAGCACAAGGAAGTATCAAGGTCTGCAAACATTATATTTTGTTAATATAGTGTAACTTAACTCATAGATTGATATTTGAAATTTGAAAATATATTTCTTGTAATCAAATACAAAGGAAAACTTACTACAAGCATTGTGAATAAAGATCCGATGAACGACATCACCAGACCTGCGATAAGTTAAAATTGAAGTTGTAACAGTACGGTAATGGTGAATGTAGCATGCCAAGTGAGATGCTGCTGTTCCCTGTCTATCTAATGTCTGTTCTCTTTTTCTCTGTGGCACATGTGGTTACCAAGAGACAAAAGGTATAGGAAGACAGTTTCCATGGCAATGAAACGGAAATGATAAATAAAGAAAGTTCAAGGGAGACTTACCAAAGAAGGGGATGCAGAGACCAACAACCAGGGTAGAGACAACCAGTGCCGTTCTAATTAAGATCGCGTATATATGGGACTTGTTTGATGGAACCAGCTCCTCCAGACTCATTGCGACAGGAGATATAGTTAATGCATACGTGGTTCTAATTAAGGCGAAACATATCTAGTCTTTTCCGATTTTTATCTTGTGCGCGTGTGTGTGCGTTGACATTGAGCAACATAGGCACAAAAGAAACAAAAATGATTCTTCAATTTCATTATGCTTCAGAGAGTTGAGTTACTGTTTCTTTCTGATGTTTGTCGAAGGCACAAAATACCTTCTAGACTATATGAATTGTGCACGGGTGTGTGTTGTTTGTGTGATGCGTGTGTGCTGGTGTATCAGATGGCATTCATTATCTGCATAATTTGCAATAAAGGATATTTGGTAAATGGGTTGACTACCTGCAAAAGAACAAATACCCAATAATAGTATTAGCCACCGGTTCTAATTCTAAGTATAGAAGGAAAGGTTCAGAACACAGAGAAAGAACATAAAGTTAATGTTTGAGGTGCCTAAGGAAAAACAATAGGCATAAAAAGGACCTGCTGAAGAGAACTGTAGGCAGCCTAAGGCCATCCCTATATTTTTTGTTCCTTCTATAATCTATTGACTTAAGCCTAAATCAAATGGTGCTAAAAAGTTGGATAAACCATTCCTACAGGCTACATGAATGAACAAGCCAACTAGCCAACTAGCCAAATGGTAAAATCTCTCGACAGCCTAAAACCTAAAATCAAATCCCAGTTTTCTTTACCTCCAATGGACAAGGAAACAACAAATCTATATTTATCAACAACTGCATGGACCGGCTTGATAATTGCATGGTTTTCAAGAGGTGGAGGGGATAAAAAGTTGATTTTCTGGTTGACAGTTGTGCAAAACACATAAGGAAAATAGCATGATTCCCCTCTTGATAATTGTGCAAATAATAAAGTCAAAAACATCAAGAGAACATCCATAATAAAATAAAAAATCATGAGCATACCGTAGTCCACAGAGCAATCTTGGAGGCAACCAAATCGTGAGGCATGTTGAGAGTGAACTGTGACGCTGTTGATTCCCCAAACATTGTGTACCCCATGACAGCAACTCCACCATACAAAATAGTGCAAATCACAAAACTACACGGAAAAAATCAATTAAGTACATAAATGAAGTATAACAAGTTGCATTTGCTCACAAATAATTGCAGTTCCGGTAAGATGTGAAGGGAATTTTGAAATTTCACACAAAAAGGTAGACAGCAGTACGAGTGTGAAAAAACTAAAGCTGGATTCTGATGAAATTAATTATTAAATTAAATGGAAATATAGTTGAGCATCTTTAGTTTACCATGTTAAGAGGATTGCAGGGTATTGGTTTGGTTTTGCCAATGAAGTATAAATATTTGGGAAAACAGCATGTCCTGAGTAGCAGTAGCCATAGAGACCCATTGCAACAGGGAGAGTTGAAAGGTTCAGTGGTGTTCCTTTGTTCTCAAAGCCAACTCCATCAACTAGACCAACCCAAAACAAGCAAAGGACAACCACGATCGATGCAATAACTCCACCAGCTGGAAGTAAAACAAGTAAAATGTAAGAATTTTTCAAGAGAATAGCATGCATTTGGTTAACAGTCTTACTGCAGTCCAAGAGAATACAGAAGGTTCAAGAGAGAAAAAAGACTGGGAAAGAAAATTCACTATCTAAACATGATTGTCAGCCACCAAAGCTTCAACTATTTTTTGCCACAAATAGGACTTCAATTTCGAATAACAGACTCTTTTTCTTGGTTCATAGACAACAAACTTGAACCTTTGACACTACCAGTATGGCCAACTAGTCTAGATATTCCTATTCATAATCAAAATATTGCTTGACAAAGCAAATTCATTTCACAGAATGTTTAGATGTATAGAATACATGGATTATATTCAAATTGCCAAACTCACCTGAGATGTAGCTAAGAACACTGAGGTCTCGAAGCCATACAGTAGGAAGAACAGCAAGGGTGGTCAAAATCGCAAATAAAATGCGAGAATCTAGCATGTATCCGCCCAAACTTAGGTGCGCATTTGGAAATAGCGAAGACAAGTTATCACTCTCCAAAATTATATATTCTATGCAGCAAGCCTGCAAATAGAGGAAAACTTAAAATAGGTGATTTATGTGCTTTAAAATTATTAAGCAAAAATACTCAAAATGTCAAGGTTCAAGATCAACATGATCTAAGCTATAAGTTTTTCTAACTATAAAACGAAACGCTGTTGCAGGTGTATGGCAATTGCAACAAAAATTATGGGATGTTCTTCCTGTCAGGTCTCCTAATTTGAGAACATGCAATTCCATGCTGCATAAGTCTTCTGGCAAAGGCTGTGATATTAATGGCTCTAACAGAGGTGCATGATCAATCCTTACAAATGCAAGCATTTAAATGATGAGTATTACTGATGCATTGCCTCAGAGCAGCATGACAATGTTGATGATGGATATATGATACAAAACAACCCCTTCGTTTGGATAAGTGCGTCATTGGTTAAACAACCATTTAAGCTTGGTTCTAACAAAAGAAAATCCATAATTTTGTCCAGCAACAGCCAGTTTGGTCATTATCTGCATACCAAATTCTAAATGGCAAAGTCTAAAGTTCCCTAAAAAGCGAAGAACCTCCTTCAGATATGGATTTCAAGGCAACCTTGAGTGCAATTTAAATTAGATGCTGCACTCAAGAGATCAGAAAAATACATCAGTGTGTCTCATGTGATGTCCTAACGGTCATTCATACTGAAAATGATTAATGTTGGCATGATTTAAGGAACTCCAATCATCTCATGCATTGAAAAATGCTCATTATCCTAAAGAGAAGCAGAAAAAAGTTTAAAGAAAATCCCAACAGAACCCATCAAGCTTTTTCTTTTCAGGAACATTGGAAGAAAAATAATTTTCAAGGAAACTGGGATTTTTAGATCAAATGAGAACTGAACAATCAGCCAACCAGGTACAGCTTGTTGTATTCAAATGGGAAATTGTGGTAAATGAGCACCAAGACAAGAACCACATGGTCACTTCACTGTTATGTGCTAGTCAAGAACAAGTGACCAATAAGATCCAAAAATGCGGACCCAAGTTATAGGCTCAACTCAATCAATCAGATCCAGATGTGGGACCCGAGAATATGAGGGTGGGCCCCACTGGAGCCCGACTTCCTGTTTTTCCACCCATCCATGTGTTCCATTTCAAACCATAGATATAGGTGAAGCACAAATAAAGTAAAATACTCACTCAGTGAAGCCAGCTGGTACTTACATATAATTCCACGTACAGTATTATCTGCACCCACAAAAAAACAAATCACTACAACGACAGAAATAGCAGCCATTCACCTGAACTCTCGAATAGACGTTTTAACTTTATTTGTTGTTAAAACGACAGAAATAGCAACATTGATGAAATTTTATACAACCACATCTCAAACATGACAAATGAAGATGGGATTCATTTATACATGTGAATCTCGTCTCTATCAAAGATGTGATTCATAATGTGGTACGAATAGTATGACTGTATACAAACTACCTAAGGAGAATTTTAAGTAATATATAAATGTGGTAAGCTTACCGAGATGGCGATTCGTCCTCCCGTACCAAATGCAGCTTGGCCAATGTCCGGGTAAGTTTCAAGGCCAGGCTGACTATCCAAGCAGCGACGCAGGAGCAAACCAGTGTAGAAGGAAAGCACTGCAAATATAAGCAAAATCGAGAGCCCAAGCCATCCTCCTTCTTTGATAGCATATGGTGTGGAAAGGATTCCAACCCCACAAAGAACATTGATTCCTGAATCACAGGAAATGGTGAGTGGACAATGATCAAGCTCGGAATTATGTTACAAACAATATAATATGTTCATAGTCAAAGTTAAAAAAAGGATCCAAATTGTAAATCTGCATTGAAAGCTACACAAGCCAAGCCAAACAAGTTAATTGGTACCAATACAATTTTAGTACTTATTTAGTAGATCTTTTCATGTGCACCATGTGCAATCTGGGGTGAGCCACCTCATCAACTCATGTGAAATAAACTGAGTCTTGCTTGTTCGAAAGCTCATAAATGAAGATAACAATAGGGTAAGGACAAATCAATGTGGTGATCTACAGACAAATTCTAAAATATTCAAAGATATGAAGAAATAACTAAAACATGGTCAGATTTTGAAATACTAAATTAAGATGCATCTGCAAACATGTCATGTATATGCATGTTAGCATCAGAACAAGCTCAAAATTGCAGTGTAGAAAGAGAATTTTGGTGGTAAGTGGAGAATGTTTTGAACAGACAGCTTCTACTTTATCTTGAGACATGTGAAGGGCAACAAACTGATTTTAATTGAAAGGATAGAACCATCATACTGGACTACGTGGTCCCTGCAACTTTTTTGCTGACACATGGTGAAGCTCTAACTGTCTGTAGGTGCAGGATTTGGGTTTCCTTTGCTTGGAATAATTTCATTGGATTTGCATTTAGAACACATAAAAAGTATCATCTCATTATGTATTGGACATCCTAGGGCACAATAACTATTTATCAATATGTATGAAATTACTAGGCAGATCAGAATCCAAATGTAGTTAACTCAGCTAATCATGACTATGGATGTTCATTTCATAGACATAAGCACACTCTTTGGAGTGCTTAACACCAGAAATTACTTGAATTTGATGTATTGTTAAAGACATTTAATTGATGACAGAGATATAATTTCTAGACTTAAACAGTGCTACATAGCACAATCCTTTCAGGCATAATCTGCAGATGAGGGTGAATGGATATGCATGAACAAATATGTGTGTACAAAACATAAATGACAGGAAAAAATTAAATAGCATGTGCTTTGCCCATACTTACCGTTAATCACAGCTTGTGTGAATGAGCTGTGGCGAGAAATAGGATGATGTTCATGAGAAACCCTGGATGGTTTATCATCTTTTCTAATAGAAGACCTCCTTGAATGAATAGGAGGAAGGAGAGAATGAGAACTACGTCTCTGTTGCTGCTGTTGTTGCTGCTCATCCGCAACTATCGGTACCGAGGGTTTCGTCAAGAAAGGTAATGTTTCGGGAGTGTGCCTTCTTGTCAGTGATGAGGAAAGAAATGAACTTCCTAATCTTGACAATGAAGGAGTGCCCAGAAACCCAATACCAGGGGATGGTACACTACTATACAGATCAATGGATTGCCTGAAACAGTTAATGACAAACAGTAAGTATTAATTTAGAACTAAAATTGAAAAAAATACATCACCAGAATAACATAACAAATCAGTCAGTTTTTTATCAGTTATTTCATTCATTTACTGATCAATGTAAACTTCTCTAGAGACATTTAATGGAGCCGAAAAAGACAACTAAAAAGATCAAAGAGCAAGTCATTGTAGCAAAAGTACAAGCCTAAAGCCACCCTATACTTCTGTGGAGACCTTTGATAGAGCCATTAGCCATATCAATCACTCCCTTTTTCCAGCGAGTTAAAAAGAAGGATTCAAAGAGCAACAAAGCAAATTTACTTCTTCATCCTACATTACCACCTAATAATCCCAAATTTAAGTTCTATTATTTTGGCCTAAACAATCCAAAATGTTAAAGCAGCCAAATATTGACGTTGACCAAACTGAAATTTTGGCCGACTTTACTTCAATATTGGAACGGATTTCTTTTACTTTGTATAGAGTTTCTAGGAGATTATTTTAGTTGACTGTAAATCACCACTGCAATATAGTAACATGTTTTGAGTTATATTCTCAGTAAGTAAGATTTTATCACCAAATCCAACAAATTTTACCATGCATTTTCTCCAGCAGAAACCATGTTGTCACTACTCTCCCACAAAATTTTACATATCAAAGTAGTAAATTTTCCTTTACTACATATTTCTGCGGTAAAAATCCTAACTGGACAAGAAAGAATCATGGAAAATCATACAACGAGCTGAGAATTTCAAGCAGCCTAACAGAGAGAGAGAGAGAGAGAGAGAGAGAGAGAGAACCTGTAACTTTGAGGCCATTGGGTGTTGTAAGAACTGGGAATATTCTGCTGCTGATTTTCAGTATAAGATTCAGAAGAATCAGAGTCGTTTCCTCCATCTTCTATGCTTTTGTTGAATTCCTTTTCCTCATCTTCTTCATCTTCACTCTCAATGTAAAAACTGCGATCCGAGACTGAGTTATTCATCTTCTTCTTCAAATCTTCCTCTGCCAATAACCTTCTGCAGAAACTCCCAAAACACCAAGAAACCAATGAAAATCTTGATCAGGCTAAAGGGTTTCCAAATTGCAATTGGCCTACTTGGGAAAACAGTGAAAAAATATGAATCGGATGAGAACAAAGTTAGGCTTGGGACACATTTTTCTTTTTTGTTTGATACTAAGAAGGTAGAGATAATGGTTTCTTTGTTTGGGATTAACAGAACGTCTGAATGTAGTCAAAAAATAAAAAAATTATATTGCCAGCTAAATAAGCTTAATGACATGACAGTAACAGCTAGCAAAAATGCAAATCATAACAAAGAAGACCAAAAAAAATAATAAAACATGAAAATTGCATACCATAGAGAGAAAACTAAAACTCGTTTAGTAAAAGAACACACTCAGATTGGTAGAGACATAATGGTACACGGATTTAGCAGAAATTCTAGCTGGCTGAAGTTTGAAGTTTTCAAAAGGACCCTGCATGTTACATGCTACACTCTGTTTGGTTTCCGAGAAAATAAAGGAAAAGACAAAGCTGACTTAAGGTCTGAAACCACTGATTGATGCATTATCCTAAACAAAACAATAAACCCAATTCAGCTAAGCCCGGATTCTGTAATAAAAATTTAAGAAAAACAAAGAACTAGCAAAGCGGATATCAGGATATGTGATCGGAAATTTTCTTTTGTTTTTCCTCGGTTTTCTCGGAAACCAGAAAGAAAAATTAACTAAGGAGATCTCTAAAGGCGAGAAGTGTCATGCTATAACAGGAGCTTCAGAGCAACAAAAAAAACTAAAGTAAAGAAAAGTAAACCTTTTTTGTTCTTTGGATTCTTGCTTTTGTTTCCCGCGAATCGAAAAGGAGATTTGATTTTTTCTAGGATTCAAGAATCTGTTGAAACCCGAGAGTGGTACTATGGTAGGCAGAAAATTTGAAAAAGACTCCGGCTTTTTCAGAAAAGCACCGGAAAGAACGAGAAACAGAGGCAAAGGAAAACAGAGCGAGAGAAGATATTGCTGTACGTTTATCGTCTACACAACCAATATATATATATGGAGAGAGAGAGAGAGAGAGAGAGAGAGAGAGAGAGAGAGAGAGATACGTCTGTCTCTCTCAGTCAGTATGGTATGGTTGTGGTTCTGTGAACGTGAACTTGCCAGTGTTTTGCTTTTTTTTTTTTTTTTTTTTTTACATTTATTTTAGTTTGTAGAACTCCCTGGTTCGTGTCAGCTTCTATAATTGATTGCCTTTTTGAATTCAAGTGGTTCTGGGTTTCTTTCTTCTTAAAAAAAATTTATTTGCGTGATTTTAGCTAATTATTTGAGTGGTTTTTAGCTAATTATTTGAGGGATTTCAGGTAATTATAAGTCGGTTAATAAGTGACCAAAGGGAAGCTGGTAATCTACTCCTGCGCTGGTGTTGTTGGAGTGCCTTTGGGATTGCTTGGCAGTGTAAAAGCGTTTTCAAATGACAGAATATATTTTCTTTTTAAGATTTAAAATAAATAAGTGAAGCGTACATTTGAGTTATAATTGCACTTTTTTCTAAGAAGGCTGTTTTTTTTTTTTTTTTTTTTTTTTTTTGAGGGGGGGAAACCAGGAAAAACATTATGGGACACAAGGGTGGACCCAGGAAATTTTAGGGGGGTGGATTAATAGTTTTTAATGTGAGATCCATTATATTTTCTTTTTTAAAAAAAAAAAACAGGTTTACATGATTAATTGGCTATAGGATATAGGTTTTTTTTTATATGCAAAGAAAATGAATGTTAGTAACTATTCTTTAATTAACAATTTTTAAATGTTATAGGTGTACACATAAACGTAGGGAGTGCAGTCATATAGATCTACAATTGCGCAATCATAAGCTACAAGTATTCAACAAAACCAAGAGACAACTAGGCTATATAAAAGCAGAGATCAAATAATGAATAGATTAAATCAGAAAATGACAAGTCATCAATAAAATCCTAGCAAATTGCATAAGAAAAAAATCCCCAAAATTTAAAACCCAAACTCTAAATCATAAAAAGCTAACAATAACAATTGAAATTGAAAATTAAACAAAAGTAAGAGAGAAACTTACTAATATTAAAGAACCCATTGGATATAGGTTGATACAATTTTAAAGAGGAGGGGACCTACTACTTCTAAGCTATCAAGTTCAAATATAAAGTTATAGCTAACATGGATGGGTAATAGAAAAACATGATGTTTGATGTGTGTGGGTACCTCTAGAGATGAAATCTTACAGTTGTAATGGGCTAATTTCAACAAAGAGGAGTAAATTATTTTTAATTAACTTGGATATGGTTGGTTGTTGCATTTGATGAAGATTTTTAAATTTGTTCTTTAATACAAGCGATAGTCTAAATTACTGGAGATGGGGATTTTTACATACACACTACCACAGTATCATTAGAGTTTGAATATAAAACCATTAATCTATAAGTCAATGTCATTTTTCAATGTGTTAGATCTTGTTGGCATTTAAACCATTTCTCAGAAGGCATTTACTTCTAATTGAATAGGTAGGAGCATATGGATTTTTAAGTTTACAAAAATGCTTCATAAACCTCATTGGGAAAATAAACTTCCTAACCAATCAGGCTGAAGGGGGGCTGGGAGAGGACTGATAAATTCAAAATCTGTCTGCCGAGTTCTGTTTTTTTATTATAAAAAAAATTAGAAATTAGAAAAATATGTTCTACGTGTTTTCTTAAAAGAAATGATGTTCCTAAATAGTTTTTATTTAAGTAATCAGAATGAGATTGAGGATTACAAACAGAATAGACCAGACAAGATCTGCCCTTTAAGATGGTGACAAAAATCCATGTTGTAATTTTATGGATATATTACAACTTGGTTGTCTAGTTGCATAGGCAGCCTATTCATGACAGTTACGTCACCCACAATTATGTGCCATGAGTCTCCCTTAACCTAATTACATTACAACATAAATTTATTTTTGTACAAAAACAAAAAATCCCGATCATAAAAAAATGAAAGAAAAAAAAAGAACATTTTTCATGAAAAGTAAAATCAGCAACGGTGATGCTTTGGCAAATGTTGGACATAAGTATGCTCGGCCGCATATATATTTGGTTTACTAATTTTTTAATCTTGTTTATAAAATTAAGTTTGATGTACGTCTTTAGGAATTTTAATTTTCGTCTTTGAAAAAAAAAAGGGACATGACGAAGAAAGAATGAAGACAATTTGCTTGGTAATATCATATCGTATTAACATGGTATGGATAAGATCTGTCTGTCCATGATAAATTTTAATGACCAAATTCATGAAATATCTCAATCATGCATTATTGGATTTTTTTTCATTCTATTATGAAAGTTAAATTTCCAGATATAATATTATAAGAAAGTTGACCAAGCCAGTTGGGTACATCGGTGTCCATTGATAGCGATTTTGGAGGGTTGGTTTTTTATTTTTTCACCATATTTTCTAGTTTGTTTAATGTCACTAATGAATAGTAATAATTCAAATAAATCAATTGATAATGAATTCTCATTGTTTGTTGAGCATTGCTAATATATTAATGACTAAATTTAGGTGAAAGGCTCACTAGTATAGTGTTTTGGAGTTCGAGTCCTAACATCCGTATAGTGCGCTTGAGTTTAGTATATTATCGTCCTCTCAATAGAGAATGTCCTTAAAAAAAAAAAAAAAAAAAAATCTAGAACCATATAGAAATATCTGAATTTAGTTGTTAGCTAATACAAAGTTTTTCATTTTCTTGCTAGAAATGCGCTTGTGTCTTTCGATTTTCATATGTGAATTAAGGACGATGTTATACGGCTGTCTAATATATCATATTTCTTAATGCTAAAATAAATTATATTTAGCCCAAAAAAAAAGCCACATGTTAGTCGTGTTGGGTGCCAATTATCCATATTTCTTTATGTGTTGTCCCTATCTGTGGTCAATTAAATAAGATTATGATTATAATATAGATGTTTTCTGAGACTCAACTTCGATTTTGGTTGGATTGAGTAAGCTGGAGATTAGCTCGAATTCCTTCCGATCATGAGTTAGATATACATCGAGTCCGTTCAAGTTAGCAAAATATCTCTATATATTTTTTTCCCCTTTAAAGACGAAGGAATAAAACATCTCACTCGACACATAATTATTTAGTCTAATGACACTCAATTTATTTCATTGAAAGAAATTTTAAGTTCAAATATCTCGCAGCATCTGTATATATCAATCTCCCTCTACCTGCTTCCCCTCAATATAATGCAACTGGCAGATGGTTAGCATGGTTATCAAACCACGTCACGATGCACGATCTTGACAGGCTCTATCATATATATATAAAATATAATATAAAACTCCAAATTGCATATGCAGCTATTTTGTTTGTACAACATAAACCCATCAAAGACCATGCATTATTTACATTTAACTGTCCCATCCCATCCCAACAACCATTTATTTTATTCGAGTTTTTCAAACCATAGAATATGGTCTCTTGGTTTTGTCTATTTCTCTTGATTACCAATTCTGGAATTTGGGTTAGCTGTGAAGAGATCTGACTGGTTTATTGATCCAAGGCCAGCCAAAATAATCAAGAAAAACCTGTTTTTGGGAACAAAAATTTCTCCATGCGATGTTCCCAATTCCCACCCAAGTTTTTGAATTTAATGTGGATGCAATCTAAAAACAGGATAGGAAAGTTCATGCAGCAGAAATCTTGGTCTTGCTGATTTGTGTATGCCAAGAATATACCGTACCATGTTGCCAACAACCCAATGAGTCAGTGTTGTAATTAATATGGCCTGGTAGGGATTTTATAATTTTCCCTATATGTATATGTATTTTTTAATTTTCAAGGGAGGGAGAATCGAATTTAGAATATATTCTAACACTGTATTTATGAATATTTTAGTTCCTTCTAAATTTTGTTGATTTTATAAGATTGAGAAGTTCGGATTATTTTCTCACCCGACATGGTGCAAACAAGTGATACATATTATTCTTAAATAATACAAACATCCATGAATATTGTTTGACTCCTTGGCTCTATCAAACTTACTTACAAATCACAATTTAACGCATATATATAAATAACTCATTAAAAATATTAAAAAATTAATAATAATTATTATTATGCACTCGTCAAACTGTGATTTAAAAATAAAAGGCAAAGTATTAGACAAAAATTACTGTATATGGGCTTTAGAATGTGCACAAATGAGACTAATTTCTTCTTTCCAGCCCACCACTGATCTTCCTGGCACTTGCTGCCTCCTTTACTCATATAAACCAATCCCCAAAGACTCAGGAAATAAGAACTGCTGTCCTAATGCCACACAATATGGCAATTTGCTCCTAGCTTATTGGGACGCAAAAAGTCACTAGAATCTTCACCAACTGGCTTTGATCCATGATGTATGCTAATGCCAAGAAGCCTAACAAAGTTTTAATATTATTGTTAAGAAGATCACCAGAAACGTCATTCTGCACCATCCCAGCTTTGAGGATGTGCTGCACATTCAACTTCAACTTTAATTTTTTTAAGGTTAAATTCTTCGTAAAGAGCATTTTAAGTGAGAAAAAGGTGGAACACACTTATCCAGGATTTGATTTGCAACAACATATTTTTGTCTCCACATGTTCTGCATCTGCATCAGAAAAGAAGAACCGGTTTCAATGGATGAGGGGCCATCCACATGTTCTGCATCTGCATCATTGTGTGCTTTCATCTTCCTGAAAATTTGGAATTATCCATTTTGTTTCCATCTTAGTCACTCTTCAACATGTTGCTAACACCTCAATTATTCTATTTCTCTTTTCTTCGCGTTCATGATTCCTAGTGCCTGCAATTTTCTCAATAGTCTCTCTTTCCCTACATATATGATCGTTAATGTTACACCAAATCTTTTAGGTTTTATTTTCCTGTTCTATTCTTTTCCTTAATCACTTTTTAAATATCATCATTTACAATTGAGTTGAGTCGAAGTTTTAAGGCAAGGATTTAGCTAGCATTAGCTAGGGAGGCACATGTGGAAGAAATCTGATCGTTCATTGCGTTGTGGGCGCCACATGCATCAACACATCAATGGCTAGGAATGACATGTGCAACCGACCGTAGCATTAAGCAATCCTTATTTCTTGACAATAGAATTAAAACCAAACCAGCCGGCGTCACAAATATAGTTTTTTCCTTTTGTGGAGAGACAAATAGTATAAATAAACATTTTACTGGTCATTTAAGCGAAAATGGCACAATGCAAGCTCTTTATCAAGAGTGTAAACAAAAATGCTAATCTTACATGAAATTACAAACACTGTTTCTATTCCAACATCCCTCGGTTTGGGGCTGGGTTTAATTAAGTGGGTTGCAGTGTCCTCCTGCGTAAAATATCACAAACGTTTATCGTATAAAATATCTGATGTACACTTCATATATCCAAACTACTGTTGCCAAAAAAAGACTAGTTGATCTCCAGCATGTGAAAAGGGAAGCTCGTTCTACCTGCTTTCAACATATCCTATTCTGTAAGTCTTGGCACTTTCTTAGTCTCTAATGAAGCTGATAACCTGCCCTGCGTTTATCAACAAGATATGTAGCTTCTTCCCCTCTGTTGCTTTTTTGCTAGCTTCTTTTCAGATTAGGAGATGACATGACTATAGTAGAACATGCTTCACATTCTTTGTGTGCTGATAAACAAGGACTTGGGCCACCAAATCTGAATTTGTGCAGAGGCAGAAGACTCATGAATTATCACGCGGAGTAGGGAAGATAAGTCCATCTTTTAGATGGCTTACTGCTGTGGGCCATAACCATTTCGGCACGTTTGGACCCAAGACCTGATCAAAAGGCAGATGACTTGCAATGTTAACCTTTTCAACATATATCAGACATAACTTATATATGAACATACAAGATACACACACAGAGAGGCGGAGAGAGAGAGAGAGAGAGAGAGACCGAAATAATGTTTTTGTAGAAACTAAGATTGTATGGATGTCTGTAGCTCTGGCCAGATTTCCTAGCCAACCACGATGCCCGAATTCCTTCATAATACTGGTAAAAGATCCATGTCAAGCTCTGTATCAATGATTCCCAAAAAATAAAATAAAAAAGTTCACTTCCAGTTACGAAAAGTCACAGTTTACCTCTATAGTCGTCATATTGTGGATGATGAGGTAGACGTGCCAGCCCAAAAGAGTTCCAAGCATTATGCTCAAGGAAGCCATCATTAGTCCAGACATAACCTAAAAAACCAGTTAAGATGATTGGTGAGGCAACAAAGGGTTTAAGTGATTTCATTTGCAAAGAGAGCCAAGAACCAAATAGAGTTATGAATACATATATTTACGAAACCCGTATTCAACAGCTGAAAAGAGGAACATGCAGAAGAACCCATTTATGTGACTATTAGCAACCAGTTCTCCATATTTTTGCGCACTCTACCAATGCTTGACACCATTGAAAATTACAATATGAGCTATAAGACATCCATTGTAGTAGACAGGATTATTTCTGCCTCTAACTCATTTAAGAGTCCATCAAAATAGAAGAGGCTTAACTAGATTTCTGATCTAACTTGAGTACTTAGGAAATTACTTTAAAACAAGAAAAACAGAATAGATGATTATGTACTCACATCCTCAGCACAAAAGAGAGAAAAAAAAGTGTACTAACTCACATAAAAAACCTTGAGGCCACCACTTCCACTGTATTCCAAGTCCTTATAAGATGCACAATATATAATCATAACCTAAACATGTCAAAAGCTTCTGTCAGAATATGAGGCTGCTTATTATCAAAGCATGTAAAAGGAAGAACCAGATAAACTTACTGTAGAATACAAGCATCCTAGTGTTGCATACAAGACAAGCATAAAAAAGGCCTTGTAGTTCCAATAACCAACACAGTTATTGATCCACAAACAGTGATGATCCTGCATCCAATTTTGGCACGAAAGAAATAAAAACTCTAATCCATGTACAGAAAAATCATGAATAAGATGATATGGTAATAAGAATGTAATGCAACCTACCATCCTTAAAACACACCTTCTGCAGACCCGGCAATGATGAGCCCTGGGAGGTTTGTATGTAGAACACTTGTCACAGCGCCTGGATGATATGCCCTGTCAGAAATAAGAATCCAACGTTTCAAAATTAGCTACAAAGAGAAGAAATCAGTATTACAAATGTGTGTCTAGATACACAACAGGGTACGCATAAAGTACTTGATATAATGAACAAGTGTGATACGCTTTTTAAACAGACTGTAAGATTTATACTATGAGGTAGACAAATCATTCCAGTGTTAATTAGCTGTAAATGCAACATTTTAATCCATAATTCTAGAAGTTTTTTCATGCAATTATGGTCTTTGAGGAGTAAGAAATGGGGAGTTCCTGATCATGTTAACTCATCTTTATGACTTAAAACCTTAAACAAGCAGCATGTAAAACCTCAAGCGAAATCCTGACAGTTATCAGCGATTCCAATCATAGCATCAAAACAACATTCAGCCTTCTCTCTCTTCCCCCCTTCCTCCCCTCTCTTTACCCCCTTAAGAGCTTCAAATCATAATTATTTGGTATGCCAGTGCATAATCCCTAGCCATTACCAAAAACAAAACCCCTATTAGCTGCTGTCAAGATTTTCCTTCGCTTGTATCTTATGTCACCCATGTCCCATGTCCATGCTCCTAAGGTTGTAATTGTATAAACTTTCATCTCAGCGTTGACCTAATTGTTAACATTTTTTTATCACTCTCTACTACACTAACAAATATCCACCTTTGATGAAATAGGTAACACAGTACTAACTCACATATGAAAAGATCCCCTTCAACAAGCAATGCAACTCAGTGGTCCAGTTCTCATATTTTCTCACGCACTAAGCATGTATGTTAATTAATTTGTCTATGCCATATCAGCCAGTGAGAATTACACAAGAAGCAGATCCAACATACAATGGAGTGACAATAGCTATTAACAGAAAGCACTAGAATTTAAAATTAGATAACATTCTCATCAACCCATTAATGTACCAGTCAAAACTTATATTCTAATCACCAGCCAAACAGAAAGCATTAGAATTAAAAATTCAATCTTTTTTTCTTTCGTTTAGCTCAATTTTCTCATCACCCAAACAGACCACGCCCAAATATATGCGTGTAAAAGCTTACATTTTTCTTGAGTTCTTGATCAGATGCCTCACTGTCTTCAATATCAGGGACATAGGAAGCTGGAACATAACCTGGGTCAATGAGAACACAACAAAAGAAAGAGAAGAGGCAGAGAGAGGCCAAGGAAATGAAAATCAAAGCGTTCAAAGAACCAGCAGAGCTCTTCAACCCAACCCAATCTTCGATGAAGATGAAAAGCGTGACGTAACACACAACACCAATTAACACAAACACCATAAAGATTGGAATTGAAAGGAATCTTTCGCACTTCATCGTGGGTTTTGAGGAATGGAAGAACAGCAAAGTTTCCCAATTTTTTTCTAGGAAGTCTATTTCCCGGGAATTCTAAATCCAAGAAAAAGGTCAGCGCTTTTTTTTTTTTTTTTTTTTTTTGCTTTTTGGTTTCTCTTCTATTCTAGGCGTAAAAAATAATTTAATCACAGCCTGCTTTCATAATTTTTTTTGGTTGATTATGGTATCATAAAGGCAAAAATACACAAATAAAAATAAATAAGGACTTATTATTTGACTTAAATATATAAAGTGCTATAAAAATAAAAATAAATAAATGTATAAGTTTTATAGAATTTGGGCCGGCAAAAACAAAAAAAAAATATGTCAGAATTTGGGCCTAAATCAGTCTCAAACCCAAGTAACAAATGGATATCTTTAGACATCTATGAACCCATCTTCTTCAATAACAACAATTGAAGAAACTTTGCCTTTTGGCCCAACAAGCATGAAAGTAATTTTGTCTTTGGACATACCTTAACATAACCCATGAGAACAATGGACAAATGGAGTGGAAAGCAGTGAAATTCTACAGTGAGTGTGTCATATATGGACTTTTCATGTGGATCTTCATATTAGCTACATGATCATTTTATTAAACTTAAGTTAAGTTACTCTTCAATTGAATCATGTGACTAATATGAATATCTATATCTATGGTCCATATATTGCGCCCTCACCATAAAAAGACTCGTGGAAAACAACGAGAGATGCTACAATGAGGAGTTTAAAGTGAGGAGGCTATTTGAGGAGGTCAATCTCACCATCAAAACATTTGAAATGTTTAAGTCCCATGATTTCTTTATATTTGTTGATAATGAGATTGACCTCCTCAAATAGTCTCATCATTATAGCCTCCTCGGAAAAGCAACATCAAAAACCATACCCATTTCTCACTCATCTGTAATATCAATTTATCTTTTTTTTTTTGAGAGATAATAATATCAATTTGTTTTGTTTGGGATGCCTTAAAATCCATGAAGTTATGATCTCAATTATTTAGTTTCAAAGTTTCCCATGAATCCTATCCTTAATTAAATGTACGCATTGTGCAGTGGCCGACCTAGGAAAGTTTGCTTTTCGTGGGGAGGTCGGCGGAGAAAGAAATTTACTCAGGTTAGGTAACTCAGTAGTAGAAAGGAAACCCTAGCTAGCCTGCAAGAATTTGGAGAAGTAGAGCGGTCCCAAAGCTCCCACCCTCTGTCACTGATGTTTCAATCAAGGCCTACCATTTCTGGTGTCCCGATCGAATTTGATCTCGATCCTCAACTGGGGCTGAAGCTAGTCAGGCTCGTACATGTAATAATCTTCACGCCACAACATAAAAGCGCAGACAAAAGGTTCTTGCATTATTGGCTAAGGAAATCTTACAGGGTTGAGAAAATCTTATATGCACTTAAACATTATTGTCTAGGAAAATCGAACCCTAGCTGTTAACTATTATACGACAGCAAATAGCTAGCCCTCTTGCGATATGTCATTTGTGGTGCCTATGTAATGTATAGAGATTAGGATTATATTTGAGTTTCATTAGCCTTTTATATTCTATTAAAGCACCAAACTAATGTCAACAAGGTAGTGAGAAACCTCCATGATATCTTGATCGTGTTTGTGTGAGAAACTCTCCTTGTCTTTTTAGTTTATACTATCGCCTATATTTTGAAAAAATCATCAAACTAGTAAGTTAATTACTAATCGTTAGACACCATGCAGTTGGCTATAATAATTAACCCTATTGTTTATGCCCTTAATTTCCTCTTCTTTTCCTGATTTTCAGAGGGCTTGGAACTTGGGCTAGCTTAATTAACTAGTTGAATAGGGTTGGAACTTGGGAAGGTCAGCCTAGGACAATTGGGGCTAGGGGGGTCTTGTGAAATATCTGGTCGCATCCCAACTGAGTTTAGGCAAATCAGATTCAAGTTTTGGAAATTATAATTAACTAACCTACAAATTAAGACCATATATGTAAGTTTTTAGATGAAGTATTATCCAAACACATCATCGGCCAAAAATAATATATATCAATCCCATTCTATTGAGGAATTCCTCAAATAATTTTATTTGAGAGACACCTTTTAGGATCTCTTACGAATTTTTTTTTCAACGATTCAAACCATCTATTTTATAAGTCTACATTCATAGATCATCCTTGCAAAAAACTAGACAAATCGAAAAACGTTTCAACATTCAAGTGAGTGGTCAAATGATATCGAATTCAAGTGATTTTTTGTAGAAATGATATTTGAATGAATATCTACAAAATAGACATTTGGAATAATAAAATACAATACGAAGTAGGCTTTACAAGAGTGTCCCTCAAATAATTATTTGAGGGATCCTTCATGGAAGCTCTCTGTGTACATATATATATATATATATATATATGAATTTTCTTCTATGCAAACGTTCGGACATAATTATCGTACGAACGAACGCTATAAATACATATACCAGCTGTTCCATAGTAGAAAAGTTCCGTATATTATTATTGGGCGAATGCCATAAATATATGTAACCAGCTGTTCCATAGTGGAAAAGTACTTTAAAAAGCTAGCATACATCAAACTAAGGCGCAATCACTTGGCCTCGATCTTGAGCTAGCTTCATACCGGCCAAAACTCAAAAGCAACATATATAGCAAGGAGCCTGAAGAGCCACGCAAATAAGGTTGAATAACTTTTCTCTCTGGCAATTGTCATTACCCACAAACTACACTTGTGGTCTGCAAGAAAAACAGTACAAGTGCCAACGGCAACGGATTTATCTGATCACACAAACATGAACATCATTCAAAATGCCACGTCTACGATTTTGCATACTTTTTAGGTTGGAATTGTGGGAAGTGGGAATACACCACACCATTGTCGGCCTCGAGCATCAATATATTGTACTATGCCCTCTAAAACACATCATGTATACATATATGTATATATGGGGACCATTGATATACGATCCATCTGAATCTTTAATTTGTATATGCGGACCCCAAAACCCAGCTTGCATGATAGCTAGCATCTTCAGTGCCACTGTACAATGTTAGGGTGACAACTATTGATCAATACAACGCATGGAACAAGACTTAGAACCAACGAAAATGCTATAAATATGTGCACCAGTCCCACGGATTTGCCCAAAGGCCCTTGACGTTATGTTATATTTCACATTGTTTGACAATATAAGACACTCGTGTATTGTCGGATTGTGAATTTAAATTGTTAATTGACTTAATTCTTATTGAAATGCATAGTTTGCTATTAAGTGGGACAATAAAAGCATTCGTACGTATATCATAATAAAATGAGACAAATTAAGAAAAGCTGTGGAAGGACTAAGACAGTGTCGTGATGGCTTTACTTTCTATACAATATAAGGGATGAAAATGGTTTTGCGAATTCAAATATCAATTGAAATAACTGTTATACAGGTCCACAGTACTATTCCTCTCTCACATCATTATTGGTGGACGCAGCTTCATGCACAATTCTTAAACCGTTTCCCTCCAAAAAGTAGATAGATATCATATAGCTAGAGCTAGCTAGCATTTGGTCCACAAAGAGCCAGAACTTTTTGAAACCACATTAGAATTGTACCACAGAATTCAAATGTTTTCTGTTCATCTGGGGTTTGTAGATACCAATGTCTAAATATATATACTGCTATTTGTATAATGCAGTACTATTATGATCTGCTTTGTTCATTTACGGTAGGTTCAAATTAATTTGCTACTTTGTCCGTCGTCTGACCATTATATAGGCGGTACTTCCTTTCCTCAGTGAACCTAGCTATATTTTTTTGGTTAATTGTCAGAACGGCTATGGCAAGAATCAACCACTCATCACAATAGCTATAAATTTTTGGTATGAGATGACCAATATGTACGTGATGTTACAGCCCACCAATGTAATAACACTCGTTTTATTAATATTACTTTCGTAACCATTTTATAGTCCTACACCATAGTTCGTGGCCGCGTACTCTAATTCTCTGAGTTACAAGCCCACCTCTTCTCCACTTGATCTGTTACCGAGTACCCTAAAAAAAAAAAACCCTTTTCCTTCAATCGAGTATGAGATAAATCATGTATATACGTTGATAATAATCAATCAGAAAACCAAAAAAAATATATAGTTTAAGAGACATGAAAATGTCATGATCAATTTATAAGGATTTCCATTATTGATAAAAAAAGAATGGCGGTCGAAAATATTTGACTTGTATAATGAATTGGCTAGGGCACACATGCAAGCATATGGCCGTTACTAATTAACTAAAAGAAAGTTAAAGACAAGTTACTTGCAATCTTGTCACAATAACTTAAACGTTGGATTCACCTTTTGGTATTATATATACATAAGATTCCTTAAGTTAGCTTTGGTGCTCAGGATATAGCTTTAATGATTGTGCTTTCCTAAACTTTAGCTTACAAGGTAGGTCGTCATTATAATGGCATGATATTCGGAAACAAATTAATTCTGCTTTTTGAGTACGATGAGATATATTATGTTGTTAAACTGTAAATCTAAATATATTATAAAAATAAATTAATTTGCTTTTTCGGCATTCATATATATATATATATATGTAATATACATGAACCACAATATATGAACCATACAATAAGAATCAAAAAGGTCTCTGAAACAAAATCAAGAACTGTACAATGCCAAGATTGATTGGAACATTCAACTAATAACTGTATAAAAAGTGAGATGAATTGTACGACAAGGTTCTAGCCACATATTATTGTACAAGAATATAGTTATCAATCAAGAAACCAGAGACTTTAATTTTTTTTTTACATGCATTATTTGCATACGCATCCCAGCAGTTTTTGCAGTTGGGTTGATCTGCTAGCTCTGACCTCATCATACTCATTACTATTATTTTCTTCTCTCTCTCTCTCACTCTACAAACTTGTGGACCTTCAGATGTTTGAATTATTCTTCTCCCTTCTTTTCACTTGACATAACAGCTCTTGTCACCAATGCCCCCACATGACATGGCTTAAGATTCTTCTTCATAAGTTTGCTACAATATTCCCCAGTTCAATTTCTACAGCTTTAGCCATGCTTGGGTGCTCTCTTAGGTCTAATATTCACCTAACTGCACAAGGAAAATGAACATATGTCTTCAAACTGTTAACTTGAGTTGCAGATATTCTAGAATATTCTCTGTAATTATTTGTAATTGAAAATCCTTATCTCGTTAGGTTTGAGACTTTGGCGTAGTCATACAATACATCGAAAGTTTCTCAAGCATGGTATCAGAGCGAGGTTTTTTAGTCATGGTTTTTTACTAATTAGATACTTAAGAAAATGGCTCCCTCCAAACTAATACAGCTTGTTAATGGAAGTCAACCAAGCACCCTCCAAACTAATCAGGTTGATAGAAGCTTAATTAAGCACGCACCTCACTGCAATGAAGTTTAGATATTATTAATACAGAAATATATATATGCGCATGCATGGCATCGATCGACCGGCTTTAACATGTAAAGGAATTATGAACTGCTGTCTATACTTAAACTTAATTATATATCTCACATATTCACAAGTTAATTTACTTTCCACTGCATAAGTACATGTAGCAAGTCCTTAATTCTCATCATAATTTGATGTTAATTATAATGTATTAACTGATCAACTAGGTCTCAGAAGAATATCGGTGACTGATTCGGTGTGGGATTAAGAATGAAGAAGGTTATCTCAGAAGTGAAATAGGCCTAAAAACAGATCTAAATTAAGGTATTAACTCATTTCCATGATCAATCCAACATATCCACTATATTTCTAGAGAGAATGGAAGTCGAAACAACCGATTCCTTATACATATTGGAGGAAAAGATGAAGGAGTACACATGCCTTTTCTCTTCTTTTCCCTTTTTCTATTTGGATGTAGTTGATAGTACACTTCTGCAAATCGCTTAGCTTAAAATTCGATTGAACTATATCAAGCCCAGAAATAGATGTTTAGAGTAAAGAAAAACAAGAATGATTGAAGCACAACTCATAGAACCAACCACATATTCTGGTTCAATTTCAAGTAGTAAAGAAACTCCAAATTTTTATAGATCCAGAAACTCACACCAAGAAATTATCCCTGAAATAGCAAGTGCAGTTCAATCACCCATAAATTCTTCTTTCCATGACAAACAAAACCCTAAACTTCATTTACCCATTAGATCTCTACATTCAAAAACCCTAAACATAATAAAATCCAAAGGTAAGCATAACATATAAGAGTGCAGTCCCACCCTCCTTTCTTCTGCCCCTTTCGGTAACCTTTTCTTCTTTTTTCAAGACTAGTTCTTTGGTCCCAAGAAGAAAAACCCTCAATTGTTCAAATAAAGAAAAAATTAACCACCAAATTATGCATAATAAACAAGGATGATGAATATTAATAATCACAGCATAGTGGCTCTTGATGATGGGAAGGAGTTCACCTTGTTGATCTGGAGATGCCGAAAAATCGATTATTCGCAGCTTTCCCGGGGTTATAGTCGTCTATTGCTGATGCAGCATCATCAAGATTCTCAAACTTAGGAGACACATAGTCATAATAAAATCATAACATCATGATGTCACTGTGCCCTTGATCAGTTGTGAATCTTGGTGATGCTGCACCCGCAAACAATGACTGAATCAATTTGTTGTACTCTGTACAGTCTCATCTGTGGGCGATCGAGAAGAAAGAGAACCAAAGAAAGAAAGAAAATTAAGATGATTTGAAAAAGAAAAGGAACAATTAATATACTGAGGTTTCTTGTGTATGTTCGTATCTGGCTGAGGTGGCAACTGGCATCTAACAAATAGTCCTAAGATATGAATAAAAGGGCAGCTCCGAATCCAATGACCTGAGGGAACCCTAATAGAATATACGTTTACCAAAGACTCAGAAATTTTTTATTAAAAAAAAAAAACACATCCTTTTGGAAAAAATTGGATTTTTAATTATGCCATGAAAAAGAAAGCAGCACAAAGCTAACAACACACAGGCCAACTACTTTTGCCTTCTGTAATAATATTCATGGACACTGGGTGTGAGGGTACTTGTGGGTCAGTAGGCTGATAGTACTGCAGGCTGCGAAAAATAAAAGGACTGATCGACCAGATTACATGTGGGTTAAATACTTAATAATATATCATCAGCTTAAAAAACCAATAAAAACTGTAGCACTCCCGATTCGAAATCCGGTGGATGAGATACGAATCATTACGCATCGAAAAAATTGAAGAAGAACAAGCAAAAGTTGCAGGAATGAAACAATCAGACACAAATTGTGTATAGAACAAAAATAAGAAGAGGAAGAGAAGAAAGCTCAAGATCTATTCATAAAACTAAAAAGGAGAGAGAGAGAGAGAGAGAGAGAAAGAGAGAGAGAGACAGAGACAGAGAGAGACAGAGATGAGAAGAGTAGTTGAGGAAGGGTTTGTTGTTAGGGGTACTTATATATACACACTGACGTCTTGCTGTGGAGTATTTCCGTGACTGCTAGATGCATGGAACTTGTGTGCCCATGGTTGTGTATATATAGGGGTTTTGCTCTTGCATTTGCACAAGGGGTAAAAAGCTATCCGGGTTTCTGATTGGTCAGTGATACGCCACGTCATAGGATCAGGAAAAGTGTTCCTGGGTTCAAATTTGGTGGATTTGACAAAATCCAGTCCAACTCAAATGTTGATTGGTTCGAAGATTTGCAATTTCGAATGGATGATTCAGTTTCTCTAACGAAGACACAAATACTGAAACAAAGAAATTTTTTGTCATCAAATTAAATCCAGTAACAAATTTTTATATACATAATTATATGTGACATTACAATATTCAAGAGTAAATTGCTGTAGAATATCAAACATAATTTTGTTAAATGATTTAGATTACATAGTTTCAAATGCTTGTAAACCTAGGGTATAATCAAAAAGTAAGAAACCTCAATGGAGTTGGATTGGGTTTTCATGGGAAACTTGGCTAACTGACCAGGCATATGGTTTTTTTTTTTTTTTTTTTTTTCATTTTGAAAATTAACGATAATTGTATTCAATAATTACAAATACTAAATACTCATAAAGAGTTAATATAAAGATGAATGCACAATAACCACAAAAGGTTTTTGAATTAAGAAGTCGAATACAATTTGTTGAAATAATTTGAATTGGATTAATTAGTTTGAGCCGATTAAATTAGATTGTCAACACCCCAGCTAGACACATTATATGTAGTAAACAAAGTTGAAAAGTCAAGATTTCTTCTTCTGTCCATCTCAACATAAGCTGTGACAGAGCCGATGAATCCAATTAAGGGAAACAAAATCAAGTGGGGGTGAAAAATTCAAGGTGGGGCAAATAAGCTTCTAACTGAGGGCATGTAATATTAATGGAGCCGGCATGGATGAGACTAGTTTAAAAGGTAATGTTATACTATCGACTAGCTTTTTGTCTATTGATATTTTGTTGTGACTCAAACGTATATCATGTCATATAAGATTATAACGTGAGTTTAAAAGGTAATATTATATTATCAACTAGCTCTTTGTCTACTGATATTTCATTATGACTCAAACGTATATAATGTCATACAATATTATATAACATGAGTTTAAAAGATAATGTTTATTAACAACTAGCTTTTGGTCTACTAATATTTCATCACAAATCAAACGCATATCATGTAATACAAAATTAAAACGTGAGTCAACACTTGGGATGTAGCTTTTCAATGAGAAAAGGCAGAGGCCTGCTCAATTATTCAAATTAACACTTTTCCCATCTCCTTCTAATTTAGTTTTCGAACTTGAATATCTACTTTTAGTATAGACATTTTCAATTAAAGGTTTGGAAGACTCCTATCAAGACTAAAAGTTTGCTCAATTATTCAAACTTCTGACTTCTGAAACAAAAGCTTATGACCAGATATGTACACTTGAGGTTCAAAGCTATGGCGAAGAAACTTTTCCATTTTCAAAGAGTGGGTGCATGGCTGATTTCACTACACTAATCAGAGATACTTGGAAGAAGACTTGATATAAAGGTGTTGACCTAATAATTTAGGGCTCGTTTGATAGCCATTTCAATTTCAGTTTTTAGTTTTCATTTTTTGTGTTAAGAGTAAAGAAAAAAAGAGGAAGAATAGAAGTGAGGATGAGAGTGGAGATGAGATTGAGAGGGAAACTCTTTTAGTTTTCAATTTCAAATTGTTTTCACTTTTATTACTCCTCCCTCTTATCCTCCCCTCTCATCCTGACTCCCATTTTAACTCTCATTTTCCCTCTATACTCTAACCAAAAAACTAAAAACTAAAATTAAAATAGTTATCAAATGAGCCCTTAAATGTTCAACAATTAATGATCAAACTATATATGAAAGAAATCAGAAGGTTTCCCATATTGATCAAAGCTAAGCCCACGACAATATTTTCCTATTTGAGAAAATGATAATTCCATAATCAAAGATCCCAGATATCAAGCAAGAGCTTATAGCTCAAATGATTAAGAGCATTTACTTATGCACCTGAGATCTTAAATTCGATTTTTCCCTTCTCAAATATCGTTAGTACAAAAAAGATCTAGAGTATCAAGTGCCTTGTTGCCTATAGGGAGCCATATGACCACAATTTCTATTATTATTATATTTTTTGGTACAATGACAATTATTGAGACGGGTTTAGTGGAGAGTGTCGGGCAATTCTCTTCCTTTTTTTTTTTTTTGTGTGTGGGTGGTCTGCGAAGCTAAAGATCATAGTATTTTTTTTATGCATCATATACAGTGCATAAAAACCTTATTTTATTTTGTTTTCATTTCTTTCTCTATTTTTCTAAAGGGGTGTAATTCTCCCTAATTTCTTAATTTTATTGCTTTAATTAATCCACAAGACTAACGGTGCACAGCCTCAACCAATCAATACCGGCCGGCCATCCTTGATTTTCAATTCTATGTAGAAAATGTAGAAAGTGATTTTAAAAAAAGTATTCTCTGCTTTGTAAAACTTAATTCTTCGGTACTAGGTAGTAACATTTATGAGGCAATGTGATCGTCACATCTACGAATTTTTCCTATATACCTGTCATATAATTATACAATTCTTTTGAGAGGGAAAAAACAAGATGGTATAATTATATGACATGTATAACGATAAGATTGGAATTTGGGAAATAGAGATTATAGATAAGCACAAGCCATTCACCCATCAATATCATCATCTTATCTCTCTATATTATGATGAACCTGTAACTAAAACTTTCATTTTCACTTTTACATAAACCATAAAATACGCATAACACGACAATGAATTAATGTATTATGACGTAAATGCTTTTGTTGAACAAAGGGAAAATAATGCAAACGAGAATGAAACCAGAGAGATGGATAGATAGTACTCGATTGATATCGTACACCACTTGCAAAGCTCTGCTAGCTGGTGCACTGCGTACGAAAACAAAATTACTTTACGGCACTTAGATTTTTTTTATTGTATTTTATTTTTTAAATTAAGGTCAACTTAACTCCACCATTTGCTTAAGCACTTATCAATGTCCTTGCATATTTGTGCTTATTATTTACCAAATCAACTTTTCATTTTACCAGGTAACTTAATTTCATTCTAATCCAAGAGCTTGTTTTTCTCTCTAGTTATAGTGTCACATCACCTCCGTATCATTCACGAATTAAAAAACTCCCATGTCATCTTGTTAAAAATCCTTTAGATTGCATGAGATCTAAAAGCTAGGACACATTGTAAAAATATTTGTGAAAGTGTTTGTCCTTTGATTCTAACTCAAACAGAACTACTGTTTGGGATGATGGTTTAATTTGCGATCAATGTGTAGATACAACTCGCACCAGTTGTACCTTATTTAGATATAACCGTCACCCATTACACTTTATGTAAACGTAAAAGTTGCCAGTTTATATGCGAAAAGATAGACGTGATTGCATATCTTTTATGTATATAAACGATAAGATATTTATAAGATATTTTTACAATCAACTACATCATCACAATAGAACTAACCACAATTAAATATTGAATTTATCACAAATAAATATCATCCTCATATTTATGTAAGCCGAAATTGAAACCACCAACTAAATAAAGACAATTACTAACCACTACACTAAAGATTAAAGATTAGTTGGCATTGAGGTTTGTTCAATAGTAGCATCTCATTCAACCTACACGCCTGCATATTATATTTTGCACTAATCTTTTCTTGTTTGGACTCTTCAAGCTGATCATACGATACTTACACAAAGCTGAATGTGGGACCAATTCATGGTGGACCATACTCCACTAAGAATCTGATGTTTTTAAATCAATAAAATTATTTGTATATAAACACTAAGAATCTGCGATTTAAGTGGCTATAAATAATCAAACCACTCCTTAGGTGGCCAACAAACTTCCGCACCATTAATAACTACTAAAAAATTGGAGAGGGAGATACGATGCCCCACTCGTGGCCAACAACCTAGTACCAGTTTAGATCCTAATGTCACGCCCTGCCCTCCATGAGTGAATGAAGTGCTTCAACTATATTGAAGGATTTACTAGATAGATTATGCTTTTCGCTGTTGGCTAATCTTACCTTCACTTGAATTTTTATTGGTTTTAAAGGGGATGGTACTTAATAAGTGAGCACCAAGAATACATGTCCTTAGATTTCTTGATTTTTGGCAATGAGTAACTATACCGTTTAAGCAAACAAGATAGCAAAATGAGTACTTGCCCAACCTTTTTTTACCTCTTTACATTACAAAAAATCCCGGGGGCAACTTAATCTGCTCACGACTTAAGTCAAACATTAATGAGTAGAGTTTATGTGAATGGTTATAATTTATTCGCGTGATCGTTGAATGGTAGTTATGAGAAAGGAGTCTCTTAATATTATTATGATCTAATGCCGACAACCTAATCTAATGGTAATCCAGTTCAATGATCAACACACATGACTCATGTGAATGGTTATGATTTATTCCCGTAATCATCGAGCTTTAGTCGGTGGTAATCTGACGCAAAATCGTTTGATGTGTTACTTTAATATGGATATTGATTAATAGGATGCTGAAGAACAATCTCTTGGGCTGTGAAACATAGCAACTTAATTAATCGGGGCATAGTTGATTATTGCTTTGATTATGTTGAAGTAATCACGAGAGTTAAGTATCTTTTGCTAGTTTAATTGGTTTAAGCTGTTTGGAGATTACGGACTTAATATGATAATCCGAGCTTTGTTGGAGTGGTATATTCTTTAACAATAGTGTGGTTTTGCTCCAAAACAGTGGGCTAACAGCTGGTTTGCATTATTTTATAATCACATGAATCTTTTTCGAGATTACATTTGATTAGCTCTAAGAAGTATGTGTGAGTGCCTTGCTGGATTCTAGGTTGCCAACACATTGAGACAGAGAGGGGACTTCATGTGTTCATTATTATTATTCAAACTTGGAAAACAGAAAAACCCTGACAAAATGATAATTATTTATATATTTTTTAACAATAATTGACTGTAAAAATTGATGTGATAATTACCAAACAGAAGAAAGAAAAGAATTGACTTGGAATTTAGGTTCCAATAAAAAGGGATGAAATGCAGCGCATTACATTTGTTATTTTCCCATTTGACCTATCTTTTCATCTGGTTTTTTTCTCGGGAAAACTAAACTAACAAATTGGATTTCAAGTCCACTCAAGTTTTCACCATCTTCTTAAAATAATAAGTGTTCACACTGGCCTGCGCAGCTGCGCTGCAAGACAAAGTGAAAATAAAAGAAAAATGATCACACAGCTGGGCAAACAGAAGGTGGAATTCTCAGCTTGCAATCTCCCAAGTGGTGGTGACTTTTTTTTAATTGCTTGGGGAGAAGTGATCAGCTACTTGAAGTCCACCACCTTAGCATTCACATATGAATTTTTTCACATGAACTTTAATAAATCCTCATTTTACATCATTAGAGGTATCAGTTAATGTCAAGTAAATTAAGGAAGTTAAGCAGAAATCACAGATATTCAAGCATCACATGAAGCTATCATTTTTATAAACACGAGTAATTTATAAATATGTAAGTCGGTCACTAATAACAATAACGTTAGATCTACTGCGTACTTTTATTACGACTCAAACTCAATAAACACGAGTAATTTATAAATGTGTGTGTCCGACTCTAATAACAATATCGTGAGATCTACTAGGCACAGTTGTATTAGGACCTAACCTAACGATTGGCCTACTCATCAATAATTAATAAATAAATCATACCTTAGCCTCCCTGCTAAAAATATGAATAAAAATCCTTCAAGGCCTTGCTTGGACGGTTAGTTAAAAGAACTTTAAAGGAGCAGCTCTTATCAGTTGAATGAGATTCATTTTGAAACCAATGGCAGAGCTTGGGCGGTCATTTTGAAACCAGGACCTTATTTTACTAATTCCAGGAACGAGGAAGGGAAAAAAAAAAACATGTACTAGGTAAAATTACTATTTTAATTAATTTGGTCTTGTAGGCAGTGTACCTACACATAGATATGTGAAGCAAAAGGACACTGTACTTGTACAATTAGTTTGTGCACTAGTGCATAGCCAGTGCCAAATTCATAATAACATTCTCATATATGTCTTGGTTATTGTGCTAAGAGCTTAATCACACCATCATTTATTTTATTTTATTTTTTAAATTTAACCACGATGGGGTTAATGTTAATATAAGTTTTGTAAATAATTTGGTCGGGTATTGCCACCACTTTATACGATTCTTTAATGAAAACCTTTTTATAGTTACTTATTATAAATTTGGAGAAACTTGACTTGCATATCAGTGGTCTCAGGTTCGAACCTCCACGACACCTTGGTATTGTGTGTGTGAGAAACCCCATTTTCCTTATAGTTTAAACTAGAGACTAGCCAAAGGAACCGATAGTGTAGTGGTTTAGAGTATTTACTCCCTCAGACAAGGTTTTGGGTTCGAGTTCTAGCATCCGTATTGTGTGTTTGAGTTTAATATGCTATCGCCCCTTTCAATAGGAAAGGTCTTCAATAAAATTAAAAAAAAAATTAAAAAAAACTAGAGACTATCGCTTGTATTCAAAAATAAAAATTTTGATATAACATTTGAAAAGTCTTTTTCACCGTATGAACATGTCTAAGCCATGAACATGTCTAAGCCCATATATAGTATGGGTTCCTTTAACAGTTGGGCCTACAATATGGATGAGACCTTTTTTAATCTCTCATGGTTGGGTTGGGAATAGCCCTAGAATCTATCAAATTTAGAGTTGTCGACCCCAAGAAGTGAACAACAATGAATTGAGCCCAAGAGCCCCTTAACATGATAAAGGCGTGTCAAATATCAAATCTGCACCCACGCGGTTCAACCCAAA
Source organism: Prunus dulcis (assembly GCF_902201215.1). Lineage (NCBI taxonomy): Eukaryota > Viridiplantae > Streptophyta > Magnoliopsida > Rosales > Rosaceae > Prunus > Prunus dulcis. Next base: position 20,014,544 of record NC_047651.1, on the reverse strand, counting down.
CTTTTTTTTTTTGGCGTCAAGGAGGTTCAACCCAAACTTATTTGGTCTAAGAATGCATGACCTGCCTTGCTAAATTGAGGTAGTAATTTCTTGAAAATTTGTGTGTAATATTTAAAAATTTGTAAAATATAAGTGCATTAAACATGAAAAGACGTACATACTTGTACGATCGAGTATTGTACATTTTCTTTTTAAAAAGTGTGTATTTTACTGAGTCTTCAAGATGTGAACAGAAAAATGTATTATTGAAAAAAAACATATGTACATGTATAATACGAGTATTAAATGTGAAAATGCTAAATTCTTTATAAGGGTAATAACTCTAAAAAAATAAAAAATCAAAAGGGGACAATAGAGACGCGGGTAATGACCTAATAATAATGGATAATGTTGTAAACTACTCTTATCAATAAAAGAAAACCGAGGAAAAAAATATTTTTTTAAAGAAAGGACCCCAGTATATAGATAAAGAGTATAGCTGCTCTACTATACTATTTATTAAAAATAATTTTAAAAAATACCACAGTAAAGCCACTCGGCTATACTATTTTTAAAAAAAAATAAAAATTACCCGAGTATAGCCGCGCGGCTATACTATGACGTGTCTAGAGAAGCCGTGTGGCTATACTAGTCTTTTATAAAAATATAAAAAAAAAAACATACCCAAGTGTATAGCCGTTCAACTATACTATTAAAAAAAAAATTTAAAAGAGGACCTGCCTAGCTACGTGTCAAAACAAGTATAGCCGCGCGGCTATATTCGGGTATTTCTACTCATAAATCATACGACCTATTACTAAATAAATCAAATTAGTTTCATTTTAACACAATGAGAAAATTTGGGAAAATAAAAATTTAGGGAGGTAATATATTTGAGTAGTTAAAGTGAAATTGATAAAGATGGAAATAGGTGGGTGTTTTGCTCCCACAGCTAGCTTAATGTTATCAACCAGAGATTTATACCAACAAGGCAAGAAACTATAAAGCAGGACACTTGTTGCTTCATTAAATCTTATATCTTTGCCTACAGATCTGCAAGTAGTTGTTGAGATTTTGCACAATGTGCATGCCAAAGTATACTCGCAGATCTAAAGTTTTGGATATTGATCAAACGTGGCAAAAGATGAGCTTAGCCAGGTGTAACAGATGATAAACCTGATACAGTAGGCCAAACAGGTAAGCTACTACTTCCACCTGGCCCAATCAGATGGTCCCATGTGTTGCCTTTGAAGTTGATAGGATTGACTTGGCTTGGGTTTAGTTGCCCTAATTTTCTTTTCATCTGTGCATAAACATAATTATAACTATATTTTCTGTGGAAAATCAAAGAACTTGACTTTGACTAGAAGAAACTCAAGACAATAGTAATTAAGGACACGGGAAGTCCTATCTGAATAGTCAAAAAAGTGAAGACATAATTGCACAGCAAGTACGAAGACCAGCATGCAATCTTTGCTAGCTATGAGCTGGGCATATCTAGCTGCATCCATCTATTTTTTCCTCATGACCCTATTTAAGGCCTTCCTCTCACCCTTCAATTTTCACCACATCTTCTTCTCCAAATCCAAATTCAAATTGCGTTATTTTGATCACAATGTCCTTCAAGATTTTGATCTCAGTGTTCTTCCTCTTGTTGGTTCTCTTGGCTCCTCCTCCCAGTTTAATCCAAAGCAACTTTGAAGGGCTTGTTGTGGCTGCCATAAGGCCATTGGAGCCAATTCAGTCAAATTCAAACCCTTCAAATTATGTGCCTGTTAGAGCTTATAAAAAGGGCCATGGTGGTGCTGCAAATGGTTTTGGAAGTCACATTGTGGAGAGTTGCTTGCCGAAAGGTTTTCGTCCCTCCTCTGCCCCTAGCCACTATGTGAATGGCCAGACATTCGGCTCAGAACTGTGTTCTTCAAGCAAGCGCATGAATAGGCCATGAAGAAAGAGAAAAGCTGTGTGATTGTGTATCAAAAGTTGTGTTGTTATGATGAGAATGGAGATGTAAATTTCCATAAGTTATAGGGTATAGATATAATGACATAATGTTCAGTAATATATAAAATAAGACAATTAATAAATTAATTATATAGAAACTCTGTTTCCCTTCAAATTCTGTCATTTTCTTTTATCCCTTTATTAATTTATATTTGCCAGCAGGTTGAATTGATACCGTGATAGTAACATGATCTTTTATTTTTTATCAACATGGGTGTGAGATTTGAACTTGTGATCCTTTTCCAACATTGAAAAGAGGCGCAATACTAGATTAGAAACTAGTTGGTAACGTGTTTTTTTTTTTAGGTTTATTTATATATATGCCTCTTGTGCTTTCAAAATTATCTCAGATTACCACCTCACTACAATACAAAAACCCTTCTATGACGTCTGATTTGCGTCATGGAAGGCATTTAATGATGTGGATCAGGCGTCGTAACCTGCGTCGTAGAAAGGGGGGGTCATGGAAACTTTTTTCAAAACATGACGTCTGTTCCGTGTCATAGAATGGGGTTTCAATGACGCGGATCGTGTGTCGTCCTACTCTTTCCATGACGCGTCTTCCATGTCATGTGTTAAGTTTTGATGACGTTAATTGAGCGTCATTAAGAATATGACGTTCTATTTGACGCCTTCTTTTAGGACTTTACATGACGCGAACTAGGCGTTATGGAACTTAACGACGCTGATGAGAAGTCATTGAAATATTTTTCATGACACATTTCAGACGTCATTGAAATTCTTAATTTTTTTAAAAAAATTAAAATTCTAATATGTATATATATCTCATCATTATAACTATTAAAAAAAAATTAATATATAGAAGCAAAAATGAAGACACAAAGGAAAAGTACTCAAGATTATATCTCTGTTACTCAAAAGGATGCTAGTACATTAATATTTTCTTGAAATAATCCCACAAAGTCAATCCTATGAAGTTTGAGAAGATTTGATACTTGGACTGCCAAAACAAAGTATGCTCCATGATCGTATGAGAGGATGTGATGCTTCATATCCAAAAAAGGGTGTAAATGGTACTAAAACAATTACAACCACACCTGCATTAAAACAGAAGATTAGAAAATGAGAATGAAGGTCTAGAAATTACAAGTAAGCATGAATGAAAATGATACAGGTCTGTAAATTCTTGGTCCAAATCAGAAATTTCATTTGATAGAAATGTCTTGCTAAACCAAATGCCAAATAAAACAAGAGGAATAAAGAATCCAACAAAACAAATTTTAAGGACCAAAAATTCCTGAATGAAGTCAACTTACCAAAAAACCATTTAAAAAAAAAAGAAAGATAAGAAATGGGTGTAAGTACGGGGAGGAATGGTAAGAGAAAACCAACACAATCCCCCGTCAAATTTTTTTTTTTTTTTTTTTTGAGAAAAGATGATCAATTGCATAGAAGGTAAATTGGGGTTACAATCTTGACATAGGAGATCTTGAGCTCTGTGGCCATCACCTAACATTTGCAGTGGTGTTGCTAACTAAACATTCAATTTAATTCAAAAGAATGTAAAACTTTCTAGATCATAACTAGACACATATAGAACCTCATCATATCAAAAATTCATTCAATTCGAAGTTAAGGAATCATGTCAAAAACTGAATTCAAAACAGACTAAGTTATAGACTTTTCTGTTTTTCTGCAGCATAACACTAACTTGAAAAAGTTACCATAAATTCAATTTAACTCTGATTGACATGAAACAAGTTTTCAAATGTTCATTAAGATGTCTCTTTTCATATAACAAAGGTAAGTGTCTCAAAATTGAAACTGCAGCCCCTGCTTTTGACAGATTTTGTAGTCATACTTTAATTACCAAACTTTAGGTATCAAATTTCAGCCAAATCACATGATGTCAGAGGGCTTTTAATCCTGGATATGTACAGTTTAAAACCAAGTACGTATATCTCAAAACTAACCCACAACCTGTGCAAAACTAACAGTCAATGTCGGTAAAACAATCACACTTTCTAAAAATTTGAAACTGAACAACTTTTGCACCTTTTTTTTTTCAGAAAAAAAAAAAACCAAAACAAAACCCCAAAACACTCGTGAACAATCTTAAAAACAAGTATATAATTTCAGTTCTGACTGCTACTCAATTACCAACAAGAATCGAAGTTTGAAAAACCAAAACTGGAGACTGAAAGTTGATCAATACACCCAAACTTAATAAATCCAATTCATATTCTTCTTTCATTTAGTTTCGTGGGTTCTGTGGAGCAATCAATCAACTACATAATTTAAATAATCAACCCAACAGAGACAACAACATCCAAAAAACAAGAAATTAAATCTAACAAAACAAACTTACAATGGGTTCAAGAAGAAATTCAAAATTCCTTAGCTTTCTCAACAAATCTGCCCAAGCTGACAATGGCTTTATGAAGCGCTCTCAAATGTCCCCAGAAGAAATTAAAGGCTAAAAAAGACACCTCTTCACCAGCTCAAATGTCCCGAAAATTCATTACAAAAATGATAATATAAAAAAGAATTAAGGACAAACTAAAATATAAATGAGAAAAATACAAAGAGAAGAAGAAGAAGAAATTTGTACATTGAGCGTTGAATTACCACAACTTCAATTAGAATCCCCACCTTCATTACTCAATATCACATATCCCCTGCAAAACAAGCCACCGTTGGAGATAAACGAGAAGAAAAGATGAGGAGAAGATCAGGAGGGCTGGAGAATGAGTGAACAGAAAAAGAAAAGAAAGGGAAGGGAGAGATGAGAGAGTGAAGAGAAGATTTGGAGTTGTGGAGAGAGAGAGAGAGAGAGAGAGAGAGAGAGAGAGAGAGAGATGGAAGGGAATAGCGGGCAAACTAAAATTTCACGCAAAAAAAGAGCGCCACATGAAAAAGAAATTGGGGCCTCAAAACCAAATTTCATGACGTAGAATCTACGTCGTAAAAAAATATTTTATGACGCGTATACGGCGCCCTCAAAACCAATTCCATGACGCATATACTGTGTCGTCAAATCGTTAAAGCTTTTATGGCGCTCAAGACGCGTCATCTAAAGGGTATTAAAAATATTTTTATAATTTATGAAAAAATAGTGGGCAAAATTAAAGAGGTAAAAAACAATTGCGGGGAACCAAAAAAAAAAATTAAGTGGGAAATTTTCATAGATCTAAGACGAATAGGAAATGTCATCGAAAAACACTTCCATGACGCAACTAGCCTGCCTTGGATACTTGATTCCATGACGCAGCCCAACGCCATAGACATTTATGACGCACAGTACACGTCATTGATTTAAGAAACATTTCATGACGCAGATCCAACGTCATGTAAAGTCAAAAAAATCTATGACGCGTTTTATGCGTCATTGAATGCATATTCAATGGCGTGGATATCCAGATGTCATTGAAAGGATATTACAAACCAGCTTCAAAATGACGCATTTTAAAAGCACGTCATAGATAATTACATTTAATGACGTGTATTCCTGACACATCATTAAAACCATGTCATCAAAAAGCCTTTTTGTTGTAGTGCCTGTGCTTTGAAACGTCTCAAAATACTCCTTACACTTTTAAAAATTGTCTCACGTTACCCATTCCGTTAGTATTAAGAGATGTTCCGTTACGTTGTGTGAGCCCCACTTCTTTTAAATCGCTTAACAATGGAGAGTAAAGGTTGTTTAGTTTCAGAAAAGGGGAAATTGGGAGAAGAGGGCTAGGATTATTCAGTTCATCGCTCATCCACTATGAAATCTGTAGAGCATGGCCATAATGACGATACCCTCGGAGCCACTTGATGAAACCTTGGAGCTCGGGCTGCTTCACGTCTCCCTCTTCAACTCGCCATTGATGGAGCACTGGCAGAATAGAATCCCTAGGGTTTCGAATCTACTGTGCAGAAGCTCAAATTGAGGTGATGAGGAGGAGGGCAGCACCTCAGTGGAGTATAATAGTGCACCAAAAATCCTAGACAGATTTTCATAAGGCTACTGGATAGATTTTCATAAACCCTACCCTCTTCTCCCAATTTCCCCTTCTCACAAATTTCCCTTTTTTTCTAAAACTGATGAATAACCTTTATTCTCCATTGTTAAGCGATTTAAAAGAAGTCGGGCCAACACCATGTAACAGAACGTCTCTTTATGCTGACGGAACGGGTGAGACAATTTTTAAAAGTGCAGGGGGTATTTTGAGACGTTTGCAAACACATGTGGTAATCTGAGACAACTTTGAAAGCACATGAGGCATGTACATAAATAAGCCTTTTTTTTTATTATTATTGGGATCTAATAATTAGGTGGTTAAATAACTAAACGAATGATTAATAACCTAAGCTCTTAATTAATGACTATGAAAATTATAGAGCTAAAAGCAAGATCATTTGTAGCTCAAATATTTATCCAAGATCCTAGGTTCGATTCCCCACCCCCCTCCCCCCTTTTCTAATAACGCTTGTATGAAAAAGTATATACAACTAGACAATTCTATACCATGATGATGATGGAGAGGTACGCATAGTTAGTTTCCTTGTAATTTCAAGAGCATTTATGTTCCAACTCTTATCACTGCTTGGATGAGTATTAATACCACGTGCATTCAAATCAAATATCAAAATTATAGATCCTGACTAGTTTGACAAATACATTATACATGTACGATGATGTCATTTGTCACATCATTTGATACCTAAAGATTGAGAAAAATACTCTCATACAGTAAGATCCTCCAAATTTGTGCTTAGATTAGATAGAGGGCTCGACAATAAGTATCATATTCCCACTAGAGGCATAGTTGGACGGGAGAGTAAGATTAGAATGGAACAAGAGTTGACACAGAAAGGTAGGAAAAGCAAAAATGGAATGACGCTTAATGTGGTTGAGGTTCTCACAACAGCCCTGAGCCCCTTATCTGCCGAATCTTCACACTTGAAATGGACACATGAACATCACATTTGGATACCGTCGTCCCAAATCAATGTGGCTTTTTTTTTTTATTATCTTCCTTTTTTTATGCATGTGATCAGATCAACGCGTGTATCGGTAAGCAGACTCACATGGATGGTGATGAGCATCCGATATCTCCAAGAGGGAGGACAGAATTTCTACTGAGATATGAACACAATACTCAACATATTCAGCCATCACCTCACCTTGGCCTAAAATCTGCCACTTAAATGGAATATTATTATAGTCGTTGCTTTTTACAATGCATTGGTCGGTGACTTTCTACCTGCATTTTGCTCCAGTATAATATACTAGATTTACTAAAATCAAATTCCAGATTTTATATAGTACCGAATTAAGTTGCAAACTTTTCGTTGTAGATTGGATGACAGTGTTTTTTTATATGTTAAAAAAATGAAGATTAGTGAAGCAAATTACTATTTACCCCGCGAGTAAGGCCAGGGTATGAATTTGCCTCTATGTGCTCGTTTGGTGTTTAGAATTGGATTGGAGAGGATAACTCTCTACATTTAAAGCATGTTTAAGGAAGAAACCAAGTTGAAGGTTAAAGATGGACAGTCCCGATCTCTTGGACCACAGGAGTCCAAGAGATTGTGGTCACCTACCGTTGGATATTAATCCAATGGTTCAAAATGATATATATAAATGCAATATGACATAAATGATTATTCCCCGATTCAAGTCAACCGTTGAATTTACATCCAACGGTGAGTGACCATAAATCTCTTGGACTACAGGGGTCCAAGAGATCAGGACTGTAAAGATGGATTACTCATGAAGAAAACTAATCACATCTAATCCCCACAAAATAGTAGGATAACAACACCTTAAAAATTATCCGTCCTAATCCCCACAATGGAAAATCATTCATCTCTACTTTCATTTTTGCTAAAATATGAATATGGTTTGAATATATTATGTTGAATTTTATTCTTCTTCATAATGAGGTATATATAGGAATTTACATGAGTGCTTTACAAGGAAATATTCCTTCTAAACTAAAAAAAGCATTTATGTTCCCCGGATTATAGAAACCAAAGTGACTCGTTTTTCTATATGATATAATCTCTTAAATTAGTTCCCTCTCAGATTGCAACCTTGACCAAAGGACGAAACTTCCATACATACAGAATTTGACACTGTTTGTTTCGTAGCAATGACAGTGGAAATTTGAGAGCTCAAAGAGTGTAATATTAGCAGAAAGGGATGGAATTTGGAAAGGAAGAAGATGAATTTTTTTGACATGAAGTCGGTGAGTTTTTTTACTTCTTGTGTATTGCTTAAATAGCTCAAGTGGGGAGGGTGTTCTAGAACAAGTACTGATTAAGAATTCGATCTCTTCAACTGATGCATAAAAAGTTCATTAAAACATATTTAAATCAAATAGTTTTCTGACATTAATATCAATTATTATACGTTGGAGTCTTACAAAATTGACATTTTGGTTGAAAAATGTTTGGGTCGTCACGGGTGATCAGGATCAACTTTGTCTTTACCACCAATCATATCTTGTCATGTGTCTAATTTGCCCAAACTTCAAAACTATAAAATATAAAATATAAAAACTTCGATTGCGTTCGTGATCACAATTTCTTCAATTTTTAATTTTTTTGTCAACATTAGAAAGGGGGAGACAGACACGGGGGGCTTGAATCATGACTACTTAGAAGTACACCAAAAATTTGAGCCAATTCAATAAACACTCTATTAATCACAATTTCTTCATTTATTTGGGCATGTAACAACCGGAATAATTCGTTTAATAAATCAAACTAGAATGTAATCTAATTAAGTGTTCATAGAGTCTAGCTTTTTATTTTTGAGTACCTTTTCTGTTGACTACTTAGAAGCACACCAAAAATTTGAGCCAATTCAATAAACACCCTATTAATCACAATTTCTTCATTTACTTGGGCATGTAACAACCGGAATAATTCATTTAATAAATCAAACTAGAATGTAATCTAATTAAGTGTTCATAGAGTCTAGCTTTTTATTTTTGAGTACCTTTTCTGTTGACTACTTAGAAGCACACCAAAAATTTGAGCCAATTCAATAAACACCCTATTAATCACAATTTCTTCATTTACTTGGGCATGTAACAACCGGAATAATTCATTTAATAAATCAAACTAGAATGTAATCTAATTAAGTGTTCATAGAGTTTAGCTTTTTATTTTTGAGTACCTTTCCTATTGAAATGGGCGATAGAATATTAAATTCATACACAAAACACGGATGTTAAGACTCGAACCCAGAACCTTGCCTGAGGAAGTAAATACTCTAAATCACTACACTAGTGGGTCCTTTACTCATAGAATCCAGCTTAAGTGGCTTAATATTGGATTGAAATTAGTTTAACAACATGTGAGCACGAAATTAGATTTGTATTCAAAAACTAATTAGATTACTTTTTAAATATATAAAAAAAAATTAACGAGAGTCGAACTTTTGTGATGGAGTCAATACTTTAGTGCATTGAAATTAAAAATTCTTGCACCAAAAGAAGCTTTCGATTCTAAAATCAGTCGATTGTCGACTTGTGAATCTACTCACTCTGGCTCCCATTGGAAGATAGCTCATCTGGTCACCAACACCAGATTAATAATAATTAAAAACTAAAACAATATTCAAACTAATAACAATTCAATAATGACAACCTCGTTTTATTCTCTAACTGCTATCTTAATAACAACCAAAATAATAGTACTAACAAATAAACAAATAGATAATAATTTCCAAATTTAAAATGGAAGTACCCGTGTGCAAAGTGGATGACAGCATAGGCTCTCTCTCTCCAAATGACCTCCAAACCCTTGTTGGAATCTTACCAAATCTCCCCAAGCAGAAAAATACCATGGACAAACTTGTCTTTTTGACAAAGGGCCACCTAATCTTTAAGTCATATCTCTCCTAAAGGACTTAGCCAAATCAAACTTATAAAAAGGCACTCCCTCCCTCCTCAATCTTCTCCACTAAACAAATCAAAGACTCTCTCTCTCTCTCTCTCTCTCTCTCTCCCCCTCCCTCTCACTATAATTCAAGCTCCATATAAATACACATAGCCATTCAAAGCTCAAGAAGAAGAAGATATGAAGCAAAGCCAAGGGCAGGGCCACGTCAGCAACAGCAACTTCTGTTGCAGGCATGTGAGAGAGCCATGTAGGTCATTTGGGCGCAGATGCAGTATGCTGGTGAAGGAGCAAAGGGCAAGGTTCTATATTCTCAGGCGATGTGTCACTATGCTCCTTTGTTGGCATGAGCGGGGTGACTTATAATTTTTTTGTTCTCTCTCTTTTTTTTTTTCTTTTTTTTTTTTGTATCCATTATATCATATATATATATGAGTGTACATATGTATATGTATTATAGCATACGCCTCATGAGAAGAAGAAGAAGAAGAAGAAGACCATGCTGAAAAAATTGGCCAATTTTATATGTTACAATTTTGTTTAATAGCTGAAATTTTTGGCTTCACTCAAGTTCTATGTGTTGGTTTCCTCTCTCTCTCTCTCTCTCTCTCTCTCTCTAGATTTGGTTTAAGAAGCTTGGAGTTAATTAGGGGGAATTGATTCAAAGTTCAATTGGGGGTTTTTGTTTGAGGATCACTGGGTGGTTAATGAAATAAACCTCTAAATTCAGGTCGGTTTTGGATTTCTCTTGTGCTCTAGATCATAGGGATTTCCTTGTTCTTTCAATTTTCTTAGAATATTTTTTCTTTTGGCCAAGAGGCTGAGGACCATGACTCAGGAGGTAGATATTTTCCTAAAATTAATGGGATATCTCCCTTCTAATTAAGCTCCCATCATGTCTGCTGATTTTTGTTTTTTCTATAATGACATAATATTAGTTTTTTTTTTTTTTTTTCAGTGGGTTGTGATAAAACTCATGCATCCCTTACCAAATGCCGTTTCCCTCTAAAGATGGTCAATGTGTAGGAAGACAACTCTTCTCTTTGAAGGAGACGTGTAATTATCACCTAAATCTATATCCCAACCAAAAAAAGTAAACTAGATAACAAATTATAAAAGTCTTATTACTAATCTTGGCTTAATCTGATCTTTAATGGTTAATAATCCTCTATATCTAATGAGATTTAAAAGTACGGATCTGGTCTCTAAATTGACGTGACAAGTTATGTATGGATAATGATATATGAATCATAAATGTACAGTTCATAATGAATGCTATATCGTTAACAACTGTAATCGTTATCTACGTGTACGTAATTAATTGTAATTTTTTAATTTGTTGTGTGAGTCCACACAATGTAATACGTCACTTATCAACAATTTTGATTTGACAAAAGTTTTAATTATTTTAAAGTTTGCTTTTCTCCGTTATTATGGCCAAATGCGTATTTAAAAAATTTAACTGCTGAATAATGGAATAAAATCACTGGAATCACAAGCTAAAGACTCGGAAATATCGCCAAAACTTTATTTTGAGGAAAATCGGAAGGAATAAAGGATGGGAATCGGGGAATATGGGAAACGTAAGTCAGACGGCGGGACATCGTACGGTTCTATCCACTTTCCCCCCGTGCGGCCCCCTTTTCACTTTTTCACTTTCTTTATTTACTTTTTCACTCCCAGGTACTGGGCCCTAGAACATTTACTGCCAATAAGATCATCTTATAAGTTGGGATCAAGTACTCACGAGTGATATTAGAAATAGTAGTGAAAAGAAACTTCGAATTGTGATCGTAATATTGCCTCACGGTGTTTATTAATTCACATATAGAAGTTTGTAGCTAAAGCGATGTCTAAAGTTCGAATTCCCTCTTCCCAATGTCGATTTATTTTCGAAGGGATGCTTCCATTGATTCCTTTCCTACTTCGCTCTATCTTTGTTTCATGTGGCTATGGGCACATGCCTATAAATATGATCATATTCTTCATTATCAAAACTTGGATTGGATCTAGGGTAATTGCTAGGCATCATCCAAAGAATTAAATCATGGGGCATGCAATTGGTTCCATTGATGTGGGGCCAGTTTTAATGCATGACACGTGCAGGTGAAATAAAGGGCCTGATGAAGGCAGGGTGTCACATCTGCGGCAGGCATCAGTCAGTGGAATCATAATGGTCTTTGATCCCAATGGGGAAAAGAGTGTTCAATTGGCTTCACACATGCAGCATTGCCTTACTTGTTAAATCATGAGACAATTACTCCACCAATTGGCAACTGCATATGCTGTGGTGAATTTTATGTCCAATCCCATTTTCCATGAAGCAGAAAACTTTGAACACTTAAGTTGGCAAACATGAATGCAATTTGGTAAGTTTATTTATTGGGACTGGGAAGAAGTCTTTACCCTAGCTGCTAGGCGGTGCTCCGCATTGATCAGTCGCTCTTGGGCGTGTGACGCTAATACACAATTGTTAATAAGTACAAAACTGCAGAATAACTTTATGGTTCTTCTATTTCTATTTCTCGTGATAGGTTAAGTATTGAGAGAAATAAAAAGAGAATAACACCGAAACGGGGGTAGGGAAATACTTTTCCTGATCTAAATGACTCCATAGGCCATATGCATGATTCATTGATCACCTTTTCCTCCTTCTACTAGTTATGCGAAATGGAGGGTTAGGTGTCGGTCAAATTTGCTATCAAAGATTATGAAAGATGAATGCAGCCTGCAAACAAGTATAAAAAGGAAAGGACCCATTTGCTTTCAGTCTTCAATGAGGTTGTGCCCCTTAAAGTGGGTTAGTCTAATCAGCAATTCCATATATCCCCAATGACACGTCACATCTCCTTGCAGAATATCAACTTACTTACATGTCCCCATATATAGTCTCATTATTTTCATTTCACCCATTATTTAGTTATCACAAAGCCAATTCTCCAGACAAATTCTTACCACTTTAGTTTATGTAGGACTTCTTGTTGTTTCTATATCTTCTCATCTTAAAATCCTGCACAATTGTGCTATTTTTCGAATCAACTAACTCTTAGTTTATTAATAGTTACCTTTATGTTACGAGACGTTTGAAATTTGAAATTCTTATTTTTCGTCGATAAATTTTTATATATTGTTTTCTAATCATTTTGGAAGCACTCCTACAAATTTGCTATCAATCTGACACTTGTTGGACTGGAGGAAGAGGTTAACAAGAACGTGAATAACGCTAATTAGGTTAAATTAGAAGACATGATAAGGGAATAAAGATAATGGCTTGGACAGGATAGATGTTTGCCCATATGACAAGACAATCATCCTACCAGGCATTATGTGGTATCTAACGTGAAATGGCTGAGTAAATGTCCACATACAATCTCCCAATTGAGTTAGGCAAAATAAGAGCTTGAAAGTTGTGTATATGTGTGTGTGAGGTGGGGTGGGTGATCTTGTCATCACCTCAGTGTGGTTGAAAACTTATTTTCTTTCCAATTCCTTTTCAATTTCCAACAATTTAAAATTAATAGGTTATTTGTAGCTCACGTGATTAAGCGTTAGTGTTCAATTTCTTTGCATCGCGAGGCCTTGCGTTTAATTTCCATCTCCTACAATATCTCTCGTACTAAACGCAAGAATTAAATACTGAAACTGAAAAAATAAAATTAAAATGAAGATGTGTACTAACTAGATCTGGAAATGCTAATATAGCACTCCATTATTGTTGAGGAGTTGTTGGGTTCCACCAACAGTTTAAAGATTGTAATGTTAAACTAGGAAGGAGGGACTATAAAAAAGCAAAATGTCTTACTAGCTGAAAAATCAATGACGTTGCCCAAAAAAGGGTCCCCAATTATTCCACTTCAGGTGGGATTGTCCCCTAGGAAGTTGCTTAGTCTAATCAAGAACTCCAAGTATCACCAAAGCATGTATGTATTTGCTTATTGCCAACCTCACATTTCTGAGCTGCTATAGCTTAGCCTAATGCTGATGGGATATATCCTTCGTTCCTCTGACTCCATATGCTTCACCCTTGGTACATACATAGCTATAGCTAGCTAGCTAGGACTTAGATTCATATATATCTGGTGTGAAACCAACCATGATGAATTTGGACTTCATCAAATCAAATTCCTAATTCTTTAGACTTTTTAGAAACCCTAAACCGTATGTTAATTGGGCCAATGAAGGATATGTGGGGATCTCTAACTTATGCTTTACAATTGGACAGTCAACATAAACTCTAGGCCGATGAAGTTTCTATTACCACATTTCAATATGAGCCCAAAGGGCAGGGCTAGAGTTATTATTATTAGGGTGTTTTTTTTTTTTTCCCCAGAACAAGCATAATTTCACTAATAAAGAGGATGTACAAGAAGAACACACCTTAAATAGAGGTTCTTGCATACAATAAATTCGAACTATTACAAATTCAAACCAAGCTTACTCAGAGTTGACAGATAGAGGATCAAGAAGACTTTTTACAGCACTAGTACTATAGAGAGACCATGAGAACAACTGATTCTACATGAACATAGAACTAGAAGCACCAAAAGTGAAAGGGCCTTACCGCTCAACATCCACTTGGCAACAGAATTCCACATCACCCCCAGCATCCCACATGATATCACACCACCCAGTATGAAAGATCCATCTAGATATAGCAACTTTACCTCCTCAACATAAAGGATTTTAAAAGTCAATCTGATTTATTAGTCAAAGGGGTTGGTTCTAGAGGAAAATCCCTGGAATCAAAGGGGTTTGCTGAGAAGAGAGACCAAGAGGAAAGAAGAAGAAGGGAGAAACAAGGTTGGTAGCAAAACCCCATATAACAAGGTTGGTAGCAAAACCAGCAACCCTTTGCGTTGGCAACTTCGTATAAACCCACCTTCCCCAATTTTAGCCTTCAACCCCTTCCCCATCTATGCTTGTTTCCCTAGAATTTTTTTAACAAATATTAAAAGTGCAATATGAGAAACTGGAATTCTGAATAATATTAAGACTAGAGTGCATATGTGGGTTATATAAGTTGATTAGGGCAGTGAGTCCGTTCCCTTACACTTAAGTTTGAATTCCCCTTTCCTTGCATTAGATTATTTGTATATTAAACTACAGTTTGTATACATTTTTATTTAAATTATGCTATTTTTTAACTCACATGTTCTATTTCCTCCCCCCCTCTACTGCCTGACCTTTCAACCTCATCTAAATCATGCAAGTCCAACAGTTTTCAAAATTTTGAAATAAAATGCAGCATTTGAGTTGCAGAGAGGATTTTTAGTCTTTAAAATTTCATATAGGTAAGAATATAGCAAAACTGTTTTTTGGGTGAAAGAATATACCACTGCTTTAGTTAAATATATTTGGTATACAAGTAAATATATAAATATTTTTATAACGTATGCGAGCAGGAAATTTGGAATATTTAAAAACCTAGTACGCTTTGTAGCTTATTCGTATACAAATACTCCTTCTTGACAAAGTTGCAGTTTGTACCAGCCATTAACGACCTTGGACTTTTACCTCCAATAAACTCAACCATCTTTGCAAAATCACTCACCTTCCCTCTACTCCCTTCTTCTCCATATAAATCCTCGACCCACATATACATACACCTCCACACGTGCACCAATCATTTACAGCTGCGTATTCAACAAGAATACCAGAGGGTCTCTGCTCGCCATGGGTTGCTCTGCCTCCCTTCCAGGTAAATCCGTGTGCAAATTGGATCCGTTCGAGCTTTAAATTCTAGGGTTTACTGTTTCAATCGAAATTTTCATGTGGGTGTTGTTATTTTGGTCTGTTTCCTTGATTTCTAAGCTGAAAGAGATTGAATTGACTATTGAGAATGGGTTGTTTATTTATTTAGGTTTTGGGTTTTCAATATTGCTTTGAACTGTGATTACCCTTTTGAGGTCTTTTTTTTTTTTTTTTTTTTCTCGTTTTGAATTTTGATTGAATGGGGATTATTTGCTCAGATAGGAGTTCTTCTGGGCGGTTGGTCGGGCCAAATTCCGAAAACGGTGGCGCTTCTGATGCCAAAAATCTACGCGTGAAGGTATTGTATAGGCTAAATTGAGGCAGTTAATGCTGTTACTGTCACTTATTTCAAGTTGAAAGGGTATGATGCTTGGTTCATTACTAATTTCTGATAATCTGAAAGTTACTGTTGGTGTGGAAAAATGCTAACTTGAGCTTTGTAAGTTAACAGATATGAGTAGTGTGTTTTGATACACCACTGATTTTCTGTATATACGTAAAACATAAGAGAAATGCATCCCCAACAACTTGCAATTGAGAAATATGGTCCAGACATTTATAGAAATGCATTAACATAGTGGCAGACTTATAAATTTTCTATGGAGTTTAGTCAAGCAAAGGACTGCAGTTAAAATATAATAAGATGCATTTAGTGTTGTGATTGAAAAAAGCTTCAAACTTCTGCTTTACAGTTTAAGAGGATTGTTCTTATTTTTGTTTAAGAGAAAAGGACTCTTGAATAAAATTGGTTAAACAAATATTGTATTTAAGATGCTCATTATGATCTGCATAAAACATTTGACTGATTGCAACTAACATCTCGTTCTTGTCACTCTTCAGCTAGTTTTGTTGGGTGATTCTGGCGTTGGTAAAAGTTGTATTGTTCTGCGTTTTGTTCGTGGTCAGTTTGATCCCACATCCAAGGTAAGGAACATGTTACTGTTATATCATATGTTAACCACAAGTAGGTCTCATGATTTTTGCTTTTGAGAGAACGTTTGGTTTATGTCCATGTATTTGGGTTTCATTATCTAGCCTTTCTCTTAAGCTACATAGAAGTTATTATGATGATCATTTTCTCAAATGTGATGGATTTTTTTATAAAAAAAAATTCAGGTGACAGTAGGAGCTTCATTCTTGTCACAGACGATAGCTTTGCAAGATTCTACAACAGTTAAATTTGAAATATGGGACACTGCTGGCCAAGAGAGGTATTTTTGCCGAACATGTATAGATATGTGAACACTAGTTTAAGACTTGTGTATAATGGTTTATGGTGAATTTCATCCTATTTGTTTTGTTCACAAGGCATCCACCTTTGCGCTCTCCTTTACTTTTCCCTGGATACTTTCTCTTGCAATCTAATCCTTTTGCAGGAGAATATTGATTATTGATATCTCCTATTTAGGTATGCTGCATTGGCCCCCCTTTACTATCGCGGTGCTGCAGTTGCAGTGATTGTATATGATATAACAAGTCCAGAATCTTTCAACAAAGCGCAGTATTGGGTTAAGGTATTTTTTCTGACGGTCACAAAAACATTAACCGTGACTTTAAAAAAAAAAAAAATTATTTTAAAATTTTAGGTGTAATTTCTTTTTCTTTTATCCGTAGGTTCTTGTCTCCACATTTTAGCATGTAACAGGGTTGACGGAGGTCAAATAACTTTTGAGTAATGTATGAGGTTACAAAATCGGTATCTAAGATTTTTTACCTCATGGTTGAAGTGTTAGTTATATAGGCTACAGCCAAAATCTAAATTCTAGATAAATATGTAATCGTTATGACAGATTTTTACATGGAATGTCAAATTTTTTGAGATTGTTATTCTGTAACTTATTATCACAGTAGCAAAAGTCATGGTTTTGTTTTGTTGTATGTAACTTTTCTCTGTAAGACTTAAACCCTTAGGATAAGTTTTCTGTTGGCTGACTAAGAAGCTCTAAGGAAGATTTTTGTTGATGCTTAATGATCCGCTTGATATGCGGAAAAAAGTATTCAACGCATTAGAATTTCTACACTCTGGAGAAAGAACAGTTGACTGTATAGCACTAGCAGCTAATAGTTGGATGTTTGCATGTCAATGTGCATTGGGGAAGTTTATTTTTATAGAATGTACAACTTTGCCTTGATAATCTGCCTTGATACGTGGATTTACCAAAGTGGATCTTTTGTTTAAACTACACCTATATTATTTTTAAGTTTTTAAGAACAATTGATAAATATTAGCTCTCTACAGGAGCTACAGAAACATGGGAGCCCTGATATTGTCTTGGCCTTGGTCGGTAACAAAGCTGATCTTCATGAGAAACGTGAAGTTCCTGTTCAAGTGAGTTCATTACCCCTCAATCTAATGCATCTTCTTTCCATGTATTTGCAAAATAGACATTTGTATGACTAAATAAATATTTCTTTTATTGGTGAAGGATGGCATTGAATATGCAGAAAAGAATGGAATGTTCTTTATTGAGACCTCTGCAAAGACAGCAGATAATATTAATCAGCTGTTTGAGGTAAGCCTAGTTACATTGATGTTTTAATAATAGGATTTTTCTGTTGTTGGCCATTCAAATGTTATGAAACTACCAGGCGAACTCGGTATTTACTTCAGATTGCTACCCTTGTAAACCAGAAATGTTAAATGAAATTTTAAACCCTTAAGAGGATATTGTGGACTAGCACATACGCTTCTCTTGACACGATGCCATCAAGGCTTTGAACATCTTAAATCTTCCATAAGTCGAAAGCTCATCTACTAGTTGAAATGCTGACACTGTCTTGTTTTGGCAGGAAATTGCCAAGCGGCTACCCCGTCCAGCCATTTCGTCAACGCAGAATCCATGAAACCCAATTAATTAAAGAACTTGTTCATGTTATGGAGACCTAGTTACGTTTTTTCAATTCTCAATTTGTGTATATTGTGAAATAGTCTGTAACTTTTGCTTTTCAATGGGTTATGGGTTTCAACCGATAGTTTCAGCGCGAAATTCATGATCATAATTGGCACCAAGCAATAACCTGTAAATGGATGCGAACCCACGGTGGCATAGCTGCTGATCCAAGGGTTATACTGTATTAGACATGTTTTGTCAAAGGGTTAAAGCTCAGCTCACACCTGAAAGAAGCTCTTCTCTCTCTCTCTCTCTCTCTCTCTCTCGGTCGAAGCACCAAAGGGAGGTGGCCAGGAACGAACAAATACAAAATGGGAGTAGACAGAAGCCTCCCAGGCAACCAACTAGCAATTAAACAAGAAGCCTGTCTTGCCCCTTGTTATTACAAAGAGGAGTCGACTCAACTCATTGATAGTAGATATCACGCTAGGCATCAACAAGTTTAACAGATTCGTTTATATTATTGGAAAGATGCTTTACTGGCCTCTACGTGTTACAGATGATACATTGAAAAGTTCCACACTATTGTATCAAAACCGTATTTGGAAATTCTTATTGATAACTACTTCGTTTAAGGATCCGGATCTTCTACTCTGATTTTTTCTATCATGATCTGCTTGACTTTCGTTCTTCACATGCCATGTCATTAAAATTTAATCTAAGGGATTTAAACTGGATGGCATCGTGTCAAGTTGGAGTTTGTACAGCAGTGTTTTATTTTTCTTCTTCCTTTCTGTCCTCTAAACCTCTGTAAATACCATATCTTCAAACCTCACGATCTCTTCTATTTCCCCTATCAAGACCAACAAAAAATATATATATATTATATTTCCCCATATGTCCTAGCTTGATTTCCTGGCTGCTACTCACGAGTAGTCTGAAAATTACACATGTAGCACACGTCTTTTTGCTCCAATGATTTTTGCCTTTTTACTAATCGCCTTTTTGGTCTAAGTAACCATCCAACAAGACTTGGACCAATGCGCCTCCTAGATTTGTAGCTTGCTACGGTAACGAAGTCCGCACGGCTATACTATTTACTTAGTAAATAATTAGTATTTAAATATTTGATTAATTAAAAAAATTATCATTTATTAAATAATATAATTTATGAAGTTAATTAAAATATTTAATTATTAACTAAAGAAATAATAATTAAAACATAATTACATATGAAAGTAATTAAATAAGATTAAGATATTATTTAATTACTAAAAAGAAAATTTAAAATAAAAATGTATTGGACCTAAAGATAATAAAATTATGTATATATACTTTATAAAACCTCTCCATGCGAAAATTTGTCGGCACAAATCTATCCCTGTGAAATTTGGCGGCTTAGACCTGCCCCGATGATATTTCGTCAGCACAGTTACTTTCTTCGGACGTCGGAGAGGTCTAATCCGGCAAATTTTACCGAGATAGAACTGCACCGAAGAAATTTCTTCGGGAGAGGTTTTTCCGCTTTATTTATTTTAATTTTAAACATATAAAATTAGTTTTTTACTTTTATTTTTTGGCCAACTTCTTTAGTTTAATATATGTAATTAAGTAATATCTTAGTATTTTTTAATTATTTGAATTAGTAATTAAGTTGTAATTATTATTTCTTTAGTGAATATTTAAATATTTACTCATTTCATAAATTACTTAATAAATAGTAATTAATTATTTTAAATTATTTTGTGAACTTCAATTTTTTTTTTTATACAAAATTAGTATGGGTAAATCCAACTCTCGAACCAAAAACCCTAGCTTCCGAACTTGTTCCAAAACCTTTCTCGAACCTTGAAACCTAATCATAAGCCTGGTAAGGAGTAGATATTTTATTTAAATTTCGAGGCTGAAATCCATTTTTTTGAATACTAAAATATTTGGGTGCCAAAACCAAATTTCTAGGATTTTTATTAAAATATTTAATACTAATTAGTCACTAAAGAAGTAATACTTAAAAGATAATTACTAATCAACGTATTTAAATAACGCAAAGATATTATTTAATTAATAAAAAAATTTAAAAATATATTTTAAGAGTATAGCCGCGCAGACGTATAGCCCTGTGGCTATACTCTATAAAAAGGATTTTCACGGTATGGCCGCCCAACTATACTCTACAAATAGAATATTTTAAATGTATAGAGCGCGGCTATACCTTTAAATAGCATAATCTTGATTTATCTTTTTTAATTACTTTATTTAGTAGTTATGTTTTAATTATTATTTACTTAGTGAATAACTAGTACTTAAATATTTGATCAAATAAAAAAGTTTAAAAAAATATAATTACCGTTTATTAAGTAATATAATTTATGAAGTTAATTAAAAGATTTAATTATTCACTAAAGAAGTAATATTTATGAAGTTAACAAAACCTTTCTCAAGCCTCAAACCCTAATCATAAGCCTACTAAGGAGTAGATACTTTCTCTTCTTTTCCAATGTGGGACTCAAGTTCATGTATTTCAATCAAACTCCAACAAGCAGTTAATATTAGGGAGATTCACTATAATACCCAATATTGGAGCCTAAATTATAAAAAAACCCTATATGAAATGGACTTTAGAAACACACCCAAAACCCATTTACAACATAACAATAAAGCTTTTAACTTCTTTTAAATTACAAAACTGCCATTGATTTCTTAAAACAAACCCAACCCAAAAACCTCATAAAACAGCCCAAAACACTCAATGGGGTATCAAAGTAATTTAATAATTAAAATTAAATTCAATAGGGCCAGCTATTATTTTTTGTGTTTTTTTGGGGTATGTTTATAGAAATTAAATAGTGTAGGGTTTATTTATAGTTTTAGTGCTAAGAATGGGTATTTGACTAAATATCTCTTAATATTATCAAATCACGTTGTGACTTGGATTTAAGTTTAGAGGCTAAAATTCATTTTTGGAATACTAACATATTTGGGTACTAAAACTAAATTTCTAGGATTTTATTAAAATATTTAACACTAAAGAAATAATAATTAAAACATAATCACTAATGAAAGTATTTAAATAAGGCTAAGATATTATTTAGTTTCGGTAAATCCAAGTCTTGAACAAAAATCCTAGCTTCTGAACTTGTTCCAAAACCTTTCTCGAGCCTCGAAACCTAACCATAAGCCTACTAAGGAGTAAATACTTTATTTAAATTTCAAGGCTAAAATCCATTTTTTGGAATACTAAAATATTTGGGTGCCAAAACCAAATTTCTATGATTTTTAATATTAATTATTCACTAAAGAAATAATAATTAAAAGATAATTACTAATGAAAGTACTTAAATAAGGCTAAGATTGATTTAATTAATTAAAAAAAAAATTCAGAAAAACACTTTAAGGGTATAGCCGCACGGCTGTACTCTGTAAATAGAGTATTTTAGAAGTATGTATTTAGTTTTGGTTTAGAAGTATTTTAGAAGTATTTTAGAAGTTATCCTAAAATACGCTATAAATAGAATATTTTAGAAGTATGTATTTAGCTTGCGGTACAATATTCTTAGTCTGTAAAAAAATTAGAAGACAATTACGTATTAATATTTCAAATCCTATGGAATTTCAAAAGTTTTGGTTTTCAAGAAACACAATCCTTGTCGAATTAGGAACCTTGTTATTTTCAAAATATTGTACTTCTTAGTTACGTCTCTTTCTCTTAGAACTTTCCATAACCTAACTATACGCACTTGCTTCAAAAGTTGAGGAACACCATGTCGTCGTCGGCATCAAAGAGTAGGGTTGTGAGGTTGAGGAGCGCAAACAATGAAATATTCGAAGTAGAAGAAGCAATTGTAGCACTGTCCGAGCCCATCAAAAACCTCGTCGACGTCATCGGTGTCAACCATGTGATACCAATGCCAGACGTGAGGTCCAAAACCCTAGCCATGGTGATAGAGTGGTGCAAGTACCATGCTGCTTCTGATCAGGGCCCTAGAAACACTAAAGAACTCATCAAAGAGTGGGAGGAAGAGCTCTACCAAGCTGACCTCGTCATTGATCTCTTATGCGCTGCAAGCTTTCTCTGCATCAAGGACTTGCAAGATCAAATGTTTCAAAGGGTTGCCGATTTGATTAAAGTGAAGACACTTGAGGAGATTTGCCAATTGTTTCACGTCAAAAACGATTTTTCTTCCTAGGGTTAAATGTTAGTTTGTATTTGGCAAATTTTTTTTTAGTTACGAAATTTTGAATGTCATCTTTGATTATTATTATTATTCCTGAATGTCATCTTAACTAGTCGATCAATTCCATAACTAAACCTGTCGTCAAATTTAAACCTTCATTAGAGCATTTCCAGCGGGAGGCCCCTCAGATCCTCATTCGTGTTTCTAGCTCTCCATTCTTTCCAGGGCAAGAGATGGGCTCCACTAACCTGGGCAAGCCCAAAGGCAAGACTTGACTGGGCAAGCTGATCTAGTACTGACATTATTGTGACGTCAGCAAATAATTTAAATAACAAAAAATTGAAAAAAAACCAAATATTTCAGAATATTTTTAAATAAATACCTAGCCATATTCTTCACTTCACACACCAAAACTCTATACAATTCTTCTTTTAATATATTATGTTAATAGTGGTTGCCCTTGAGTTGCCATGACAATGGGTGAAAAACCAACAAAAGAATTGCTAAAACAGGTACTATTCATGTGAAAATGCTCTTAACCTCAAGCACTTCTATCCTATGGTTTAAATTTTCTAGGATTGAAATGACAATTTTTATGGAAATCAAAATAATTATCTCCAAGACCTGATAATTTATTTATTTTTTGTCAATCGATGGAATAAATTTATTAAAGCCGAATTGAAAAGTTTACATCCGCAGCAAGACCTGATTTTATTGATTATATATATCAAGAGAGTTATCTTGCAGATATATTGATAAAAATAGTTTTGCTCAACATATATGTGATCTTAACTATATCCGGTCTCTCTTGATTATTCGAAAGACATGAAATTGCCCAAAAAAATCATTCGAATG
Source organism: Prunus dulcis (assembly GCF_902201215.1). Classification (NCBI taxonomy): domain Eukaryota; kingdom Viridiplantae; phylum Streptophyta; class Magnoliopsida; order Rosales; family Rosaceae; genus Prunus; species Prunus dulcis. The sequence goes on along the minus strand of NC_047651.1, from coordinate 19,991,089 downwards.
CATCATTTCAACCTCAAAGGGAAGCAAATTGGAAAAGGCAGTTGGATGGTCCAGATCGAATTGGAAGCATGAGAGGGACCCGCGGATATCCAAGTGATGCGAAGCTCCACCGGCCACCGTCCATTTTCCATCAACAAAAACACATGAATAAACTGTGTAGTTTTCCCTTTTCTTTATTTAAAAAAAGAAAGAATATAGAAAACGAGTGCCGTGGGGCCTACCTAACTAACTTCATGGCCGCTGATTGGCTGGCTGTTCCACGTCAGTGAGATCGCGACACGTTGCGTTATGTTATTAGGCGCCGGCGAGAACCTGTTCTTTGCCACGCGTAGTTGACTGAGCCTCGGTGGCTTCTTTGTCATTGCTGGCTTAGCTTAGCTAGCCGGTTGTTAATTTGGCTCAAGCCTACTAGGCTCCCGTGGAAACTTTTATTTACCATTTCATTTTTAAGTCATGCATTCTCAATAAAAATCACAATAAATAATTGACTTGATTTTTCTAAAACTTTATTAATTCATTTTGGCAGTGACTTAAATACAAGTATTTTCATGTTAGCAAAATTATAGGTTGTTATTATCAATTGAAGGCCAAATTTAGTTGTGTCACTCTTCTCTTTTGTTTTTGTTTTTGAAATATAGCGAAATCGAGAATTAATTTGTGATTATGTGTGAAGACAGGTTCTCTACCACTCTTTTAAAAGATATTATTAATATGTTTATAATTTTACTTTAAATTATGATATACCAAAATTATAATTAACATGCAAAACTCACGACATTAAAACTGATCACATGCATTCAATTTCTAAGACAATTGCGTATCATTTTAAATTCATCTTCCGTTTATAATTAAGAAATTAATCTGATCTTTACACCATGATCACATTATTTAACCCATAATATAATCTGTACAAATGCAACGTTTTCAAGAACATGGTAAACTTTAAATTGAACTTTGTATTTTTTTTTTAAAAAGATTAATCAAAGAATAACCATAGTAGTAGGTAGGACAATTCATTTATAAGAAAAGAAAACGGTAGAGCAATTTGAGATTTTGGCTTGTGTTGAAGCCGAGTGCAGCCAAGCCGTCTGGTTAATTTATAGATAAATCTTGGGCGTTCTATTGGTAATTATGCGCGGGAATGAAGCTAAACACTCTAGGAGGGAGGACTTGGTTGGTCTACAGAGTTGGTTTGCGCAAAAAGGTCAAAAATACCCCTTTTTCTATTACCTATCTTGACTATTTTGTTTTATTTTTATTTGGTGCTAATTAAGGATTCAATGGATTAAACCAAGGATTAGCTTCCCACTAAAAGTTATTTTTCTGAATGTTCAACCACTAATTCATCTTAAAACTTAATATCAAGTTTGATTAGTTCTTTTACAATGGGAAAATCCCTAACTGGTCTAAAGGGCAATTCTGTCACAAGGCAACTATAAATTTGGTCACAAGTGATCTCATCTGACCTCCTTGAGCTCCCTCAACAGTCAACTCTAAACCAGGATATTAGCAATGACTTCTTAACCTACACTGAAAGCCATATAGAATTCAATCTCATTACTTTTAATTAATAAAATAAATAAATAAATATTAACATTTTATTTTTATGTATAAATAAATATACTCAGACAATTCTCTCCTTCCATTCAGAGTCGGACCCAGACACACCAAACTCCAACGTTTCTCATTACCATATATATGTATAGAGAATAAAGGCTTCTTCCAGCAGCAGCACCATCCATGGCGTTTATTTTCACTTTCCAATTTTGCCCCTTTCTTCCTTGACGTCGCCATCCCAATCCCAATCCCAATCCTTGAATTTCTCTATCTGGGTAGTCTTCATCTCCCTCAAGGCTTCCACTTTCAAGTTCTGCTAGTCCAATTTGCCTCTCAATCGCACATGGGTCCAACAGGAGAAGATCCGAGAAACTCAGTACTGAGTCGACTCGCTGAGTCGGTGAAGACAATTTCCGAGCTGCCCGAGTGCCGGAACGCGTTTAGGAAGATATACGGAAACTTCGTACGAAGGGTCAAGCTTTTGAGTCCTCTGTTTGAGGAGTTGAGGGACAGTGATAAAGCGCTTGGTGTAGAAGAGGTTATAGCTTTAGAATCGCTGGGAGAGGCTTTGAATTCGGCTAAGGAGCTTATCAAGTCGGTCAACCAAGGGAGTAAGCTTTATCAGGTACCGTTCTGTTTGGTTTGTGTTTTCTGTTTTCTGTTTGGTTGCCAAGAAAATGAAGGAAAGGGAAGGAAAACAATATAAAGTTTGGTTTTTGAAGCATTTGATCTAGCTTGCAATTCTAAGGAACTTCAAAGTTCCTAGTTTCTGGAAACACATTATTTAGCCTAATAGGAGTGTAAATGAGGAAACCATGTTAGTGTTGGAATATACTATATAGTCTTAGTTTGATAAGGATTAAGAAAGTTGTCACTCCTGATGTATTGCGCAATTTTTGTCTTGTTTTTTGATTATCAGTCTTCAAGCATGATTTCTCATTAAAGGAAGGAGCAGAATGCTAAAATGATTTTTCATTAAAGGAAAGAACAGAATGCTAAAAGGAAAATGCTTGGTTTTTTTAGTTGTGATTTCTGTTTCTCTTTTCTTTCTCAGGGTTTATTTTCTGTCTATATTCAGAAAAGAAATGAAAATGTAAACAATAGTTTACTTTCTGAACTATTGGGGTCTCTTACTCTTCTCTGTTTATAATGATCAAGTAATGTACTACATATCGTGAGTGAATACTGAATGTAATGATCAATTATTGTACTTTTTGTTTTCCGTAAACAATAGTACAATATTTGTAGTATTGTACAAGACTGCAATGCTTGTGTGTTCGTGCTTTCATTTCATCAAATTCTTATTGAAAATGTAGAAAGTAATATCAACTTAGAAAGCTGGATTTTATATAGTCTTCTCTTATCTGTCTTTGACATCCTCCAAGCTTGATTTTATCAGTTACTTGCATACTTGAACTGAGATGTAGTAGCACTAGATATGACATGTTATTTTCTTGAATAGTGCTGTTGTTGATATGAAACGAATATGAACATCAATAAAATGTTTTCTTTACCAAGATGTATGCTGGTCGCATTTGTTGTATGACTCCGTGCCTTGGCCTTCTTCTTGCCTTGCAAACATATTGGTTTATTTAAAGGTAGACAGTGTTTTCTTTATGTAACAGGCTATGCAAAGGGACAAGATTATTGATAAGTTTCACCAAATGACGGTAAAAATTGAAGCAGCATTGAGTAAAATCCCTTATAATAAATTTGATATGTCAGAGGAGGTTTGTGAACAGGTACTTTTACAATCTACGTTTACATTTAAAGAAGGTTATTATCAGAAATGACTCACCACTGATCTTTTATCTCTTTGCTTTTCTATTTTTTATGCTCTGCTTTTCTGCAATGTGAGAGAAAGCTTTCTCTTTATGAACAAATTGTAAAACGAAATAAGTAGAGCCAAATAGTGGATTATGAATTTTCAAAGTATTTAACAAGAGGTATTACCCTTTTGTAATTTCTTTCAGATTGAACTAGTGCATACTCAATTTAAAAGAGCAAAAGAAAGAAAAGACACCCTTGACTCACAACTAGAGATGGACTTATCCATAGTGGTGGGAGACAATGAGCCTGACCCTGTAATAATAAAAAGACTTTCAGAAATTCTGCACCTCAGAACCATCAACGATCTAAAGAAAGAGTCAGTCGCTTTCCATGAATTGATTATCGCAAGTGACGGAGATGTAGGGGACCACTTTGAAAAGATGCAAGCTCTGCTTAAGAAGCTAAAGGACTTAGTGCTGACAGAAAACCCAGAAGTTGACAACTCTGAACGTGACAAGAGTATGATCAAGCACAGATCTCCTGTTATCCCAGATGATTTCCGATGTCCAATATCACTAGAACTGATGAAAGATCCTGTGATTGTCTCTACTGGCCAGGTACAACCCAGAAGATCTTTCACAAAGTACATCTTTGCCTATTGTGTTCATAGTAGTTGATGCTCTTATTGATCTTTGCAGACATACGAAAGATCCTGTATTCAGAAATGGTTGGATGCGGGACACAAAACCTGTCCCAAAACACAGCAGACATTGTTGCACACTGCCATAACACCTAACTACGTTTTGAAGAGTCTAATTGCTTTGTGGTGTGAGAGCAATGGCGTTGAGCTGCCCAAAAAGCAAGGGAATGGTAAAAACAAAAAAGGAGGATGCAGTGTTTCAGACTGTGATCGAGCTTCTATTGCTTCCTTATTAGAAAAACTAGCAAAAGGGAATTCAGAAGAACAAAGAGCAGCTGCTGGTGAGCTCCGCTTGCTGGCAAAGAGGAATGCCGATAATAGAGTGTGTATTGCTGAGGCAGGGGCCATTCCACTCCTTGTTGAGCTTTTATCCTCCTCAGATCCTCGGACACAAGAGCATGCTGTTACAGCACTTCTCAACCTTTCAATAAATGAGAGTAACAAGGGAGCAATTGTAAATGCAGGAGCGATACCTGATATAGTAGATGTTCTGAAAAATGGCAGCATGGAGGCTAGAGAAAATGCAGCTGCTACCCTTTTCAGTTTGTCTGTTGTAGATGAAAACAAGGTGGCAATTGGAGCTGCTGGGGCTATCCCATCCCTTATAAAACTGCTTTGTGAGGGGACTCCAAGGGGAAAAAAGGATGCTGCTACAGCTATTTTTAATCTCTCAATCTATCAGGGAAACAAGGCGAGAGCTATAAGGGCGGGTATTGTGGCCCCATTAATGAGATTGCTGAAGGATGCAGGAAGTGGGATGGTGGATGAAGCGCTAGCAATCCTGGCAATTCTGGCTAGCCATCAAGAAGGGAAGATGGCAATTGCTCAGGCTGAGCCAATCTCTGTTTTGGTGGAAGTTATAAGAACTGGTTTCCCACGCAACCGGGAGAATGCTGCTGCTGTATTATGGTCATTATGCACAGGTGATATACAGCAGTTGAAACTAGCAAGGGAACTTGGTGCAGAAGAGGCCTTGAAGGAACTGTCAGAAAATGGCACTGACAGGGCCAAGAGAAAAGCTGGAAATGTTTTAGAGCAACTTCAACGAGTCGAAGATTATATTGATCTTTAAAAATCCTTGGGTCTTGGTTCTAATGCATTTCCTAGTACTATTATTAGGATGAAAAAGTGTAGTTTATAGATGTTCTGCAGATAAATCATTGTGTTACTTGTACGGTATGTGTACTATACATTATATTATGGTGACTTAATTCGTGTTGATGTACAAAACAAAGGGATAATTAGAGTATGTGGGCGGGTTTGGCTCACAATAGGGCTGCATCTCAAGTCTTCAGGGTTGTATGTTATTGAAGAGTTTCCATTAGATAGAAATTATGAAAAAGGAAGCAAAAAGGAATCTTGATTCTCGAACAGCTTTTCCAGAACAGTAGAATTGGTCTTCTGCCTTGCAATGGGAAAAGGTAGGTATGGTTTTCGTTTGGTTTTATTTGTTAAAACAAAGGTATGTTTTTTTTTTCCTTCCCTTTTTGGGGTAAAACATGGCAGGTTTGTAAACCTGCATATTTCATGCTTTTCAAACATTATTCATCATAAAAAAACATCATCCAATCTTCTTTTTTCGGGTGAGTCAAATGATGTATTTAAAAAAAATTAAGAACGAACAAGTTGAGAGTATTAGTATGGAATCCGCTGTATATATATACTCGTATATATATACATCCAAACTTGAAAAAATTCAAGGACAAACTGAATTACTCCCTCTAAATCGATATTTGGGACAACAAAAACAGGTTTGAATTAAGCAAGCAAAATTTTACACAAATAAAAATGTATTTATACAAAGGATCAATGCACCCACAACAATGTGAGTCTCGAGTCAAGTTGAGACAAACATCACTAGATTAAGGTTAGTTGGTGTCTTATATGGAGATATGAGGTGGGTGTTAAATTACAAAATAGATATGCAACAACAATATCGTCTCCCTCTTTAGAAGCTGACGTATATTTAAGTGAGGCGAATGTGAGCATGACATTTTTCAAGCAGAAGTATCACATTAATTGTATATTCTTTGTGGATCTAAAGTGTGTTTCCATGAAGTGTGTACTACTTAAAGGTCCAATATATTCTATGACAGTCTATAGATGTCCCAACAACATGATTTCTCTAAACAATTATGGAAATTTGGTTGAAGCATAATGCCCCAGGTCTCGAGAAAGCGATGAAAATTTGACTAAAGCTGGGAGAAATTTAAGTGACTCTAAAAATCTAAGCAAATGGGAAGTTTGTAATTTTATTATTATGATTTTTGCTTTTTATTTTTGTGTTGTTCCTTTAAATATTGATGCAATTTCTTCTCAACTTGACACCACGGCCAATTAGCTACTAGTGTTTCAAGTAACTATAAATTTAGAAAATTTTTAATTATCATAATGTGTACGAACATGACATGAGAGATGGAAAATTCTGCATTTAAATTAGTTAGCTCTTGCCGACACTGTAAGTTTATTCGGCTGGTTTGATCACCAAAACTTTTAGCCAGCGAGATTTGGATTTTTCTGTTTTCTTTTTTTCCTCCTTTCCAACAAAATAAGCTTTTTCTGCTAGGAATAGTTTATGAAATCTACAGGAAATCTAGTCTAATTAGGATAATTAGAAATATGCCTTTAATGCCTAATTGAATTGGAATTCCAACACGCATTGGGTTTAGGACGTTGAGTTTACTTATATTTCTATATAAATAGGAACCAGTTTACTTATATTTCTAAATAAATAGGAACCAGTCCCTAAACTCCCATATTTTATATACTTTGTCGAAGATGATGGATGTCTTACCTACGGAAATTCTTATCGATATTCTTTCGAGATTGTCTGTAAATTCGGCATGTTGCATCAGATGTGTATCTAAAGTCTTGTTAAAGACAGTTGACGACCTTTCTTTTGCCACTCTGCACATGCGGCGTTTACCTGATGTTCATCAAGTACCTCGACTTATTCGTCTTGTTGAACCTACCTTTGATGTACATAAGATGTACCCATTGAAATACGATGGCATTGACTTCACAAAGAGCAGCCATGCAATTGTTTCTGAATTCGTGTCCAGTCTGCGTTGGTATAAGCCTACTTTTGTTTTCTACAACTTGTTTGGCTTTACTGGTCTTCATACGAAGAAAGGAAGGTCATGCTTGTTGGTGAATCCTTTCAAGGGAGAAGTTCTAATACTCCCAACAACGAATGACCTCCAAATTCCAATCAACAGTCTGTGCAATGGTGATACGTACGGCATGGGATTTGATAATATAACCAACACCTATAAGATTGTTCGTGTTTCTTGCCACGAAAAGGACATCAACACCCAAATGGCGGCCGAAGTTTTTATATTGGGGACAAGCTCATGGCGGGAGTTACCCTCAGTTCCTCCTTGCCATCTAACCCAAAAGTCGGCATGTGCACATGGAGACATGCATTGGTTGGTTCGTGGAGATGGCCATGACTCGTCATATGTACGTATACTTTCTTTCGACTTCAAGAAAGAGGAGTTCTATTGGACACCTCATCCTGCCACCTCACAAAAAATGCCGGATATGTTTGATTTTGTTAACCTACTTAATTTCAGGGGTTCTTTGACCCTTGTGGATGCTTCTTCATCAACAGATATGAAGATTTGGGAATTGAAAAATTATGATAACAAAGAGTGGGTACTAAATTACATAATAGACATGCAACAACATCCGTCTCTTCGTTACTTGAAGGGTACTCTTGTGATGTGTCGCACTCTTTTTTATGTATGTGGAGAATGGGAGCATGACATATTTTTCAACCAGGATAACTTCATATTGTTTTTGGATGTAACACGTGTTATCGTGAGTAGTGTACGGCTCAAAGGTTCTACAGTCCATAGTTGTACGGATAGCATGATTTCTCTAAAGAAGTATGGAGATTTGGTTCAAGCAGAGCAAGATATTGAGAGCCTCATATCTGAAGAAAGTTATGAGAATCTGACTAAAACTGCAGAAGCAAGTGGGAGAGATGTGGTTTACTTGAGAACACAGATGGAGACCGCTTGTATTTCTTGAGATGCCAATTGCTAAGAATTCTAACTTGTTTGTAATCTCTTTATCATGATTTTTTATATGTATATACTACAGCGACTTAATCAGTCTTACTATGAAGCAGTATCCTTGATGACAGTCATATCAGAAATTCAGTGATCAAGTTCTGCAGAAATGCCGAGTAACACTGAAAATCAACTAACACGAGGATTCCTCTTATGTTATCAAGACGGCTTTAGGTTTGTGTTTCTTCAAAAGCAACACTTTTCAAATATTCCATAGGATTTCCATACCTAGCTAGATTTGGATTTCTTCTTCTTCTTCTTCTTTTTTTTTTTTTTTTTTTTTTTTTTCCGAAACCAAATATGACAGGACCCAACCCAATTTCCACTTTGAAATTCGAGCCAAGTCCTGTGCGTGTCCGACACCTGGCGAATGTCGGGCACAATTGTCCTTTTTACCCTTCTTACTTCAATTCTTCTTTAAAATTGCCTTAGACTTCTGCCGAAAATTCGGCAGAGTCTCCCCTGTATTTTTGACTTATCCCAAAATTTTCACCTGTCGAACAATCTCAAAAACCCTACCAACAGCCAGACTAAGTCAACAAACAGATTCCAACCTCAGTTCCTTATGTTCAACATGATATCAGAGCATTTTCTAGGGTTTTCAAGGTTGCAAGGATTTTCTGCAAAACTTTACCTTGGCGCGGAAACTATAATTGGCCCGGTGGTGGATCCCGCGTACTTCTACGGCCTGGGGGCGAAAAACAAGTTGAAAATGTGAGTGGACCAAAAATAATGTTCTTCAAAAATAATTCTCATAAACATAATATCCCCCATTGTAAAAAAAGAAATTTAAGTAAATAAAACTGAATACTTACTTTCTACATCACGCATAGTCAATTCAAGGCATTCTATATCAGTCATATTCAAGCTCGAAAGTTTCATACAAAAACCACTGAATTCAAAGCTTTCATAAAAGTACTGAAATCAAACGCGTATAAAAACTCTGTACTCAGACCTTTCATAACTGAATAAATATAAAGGGATCTATGTCCGAAAAATCAGAAAAACTGATTTATAATAGCTGAAAATCAACATTTAATAAAGAAACTCAGAATCCTTTGAAAATACCACCAGTATGTACCCCTGTCATTTCCGTCAATTCCCTGGCAGGTCTCGGGCGTCACACAGACTTACCCGAGCCGCAAACTGGCGAAATCAGGGGACTATGATCAGCCTGTCCCGCCGGCAGATTCCTCGATGACACCAAGTCAACTCGAGTCGCTCTGGCAGGATGCAGGGGACCGTAGTCAGCCTGATCCGCAATCCTGGCAGGTCTCGGGGACATAAAGTCAGCCGAGCCGCAATCCTGGCAGGTCTCGGGACACCAAGTCTGCCGAGCCGCAAATCCTGGCACTCACGGTCCGAGCGTCCCCGAAACTCGTGAGGCAAAGTCAAGTGCACTGACTGAACTATAATCAGACTGGATGTCCGTAGACATCGGTCCGACTCTGGGTAATCACCATAAAGAAAAACGGGTACGAGGTGGTTTTAAAATAATGTCCTTTTAAAAAGAAATATCTGAATAATAACTGTAAAACTCAAGTCGTGCTGCGGTCTTAACTGATTCAAAACTCAAACTCTGTTTCTGTAACTGGTAAATAAGCAGCACCGACTTATAGAATTATTACTGTACTGATCATATTCAAGATCGTATTAAAACTTACTCAAAGACTGAATGAAGAAACTTACTCAAATAAACTCATTTATAAAACTCATTTATATAAAATCATTTATAAAATCTATTTTATATAAAAGCACATCAATTCATATAAAAGCACATCAATTCATTCATGAAATCTGATTTATGAAAGAAGGTCCACTCACAGATGGTCCAAGCTACTTCGATCCCTCAGAGGTCTCCTTTACACTTCTGCCGAGCTCCTGGTGCCTGATTACCCCGAAAGATTAAATTAATAAACTGCTGAATAAAACGAAATTTAACTAAACACCCTGCCCCCGGCTCCTAGAAATACAAACACTTAATCAAGTTATTCCTATGCCCGCCTCAACTTTTTAAACAGTTAGGCCGGCCTCAAGAGAGAACCTCGATAAGCCATGAGCTGCTCGATAGGCCGATCCGGGACCCCGTGGGTCCACGGTCTCCGATGGCCAAGCTGAGCTTCCCGAAAAGTTTCTCATAGGGCGGGAACCAAGTTCTGCGAAATTGGTCCGAATCGGACGGTCGGATTGGCTAAAATCGCGTTATCGCTTAAAACCCTAACCCTAGCCCCAGGGTTCGCGATTCCGGAGTATCCGGGACTCCGATTCGCAATCCGTCAAATCCTACGCGATCCTGAAGTCACGTAGACCGACCTATCCAAAATTCAGCGCAATCCAACGATCACACGACACTGCACCCACGGATCGCGCGATATGGAAAATCCGTTCGGGGCTCAAACGGACTCCGAATTGAGATCCGCGAAATCCCACGTACTCGTGACGACACGAGGACCTCAAAACTGGCCAGAACCATGCCACCACCCTGACCCACGCGCTGCCACACGCGCGGGGCAGATCGGGTGTCCAAAGCGATTCGGGTGTGCCGAAAAAATCGTGGAACCGAGACTCCAAACTCCTACCCTAGGTAAAACACCCCATTTGGAGTCACTTTTGTTCTTGGACTACCCCCAAAAAGTGACCGGAAATGGTAGTTTCGAAGGGCCGAAGTTTCGGCCAAACTTCAAGTCGAAAATTTAACCCCTTAACGCTAAAATCGATCGAAGCTCATATACCCATCATCTAGAACACGAAAAATAGCTGAGAAACCATACCTTACTCGATCGATTTGGTTGAGAAACGAAGGAGAACGAGCTCCCACAAATTTTCGGAAAAACTGTCGGACCCGGCCTGTTTCGTGGAAGTTTCCGGCTACTACAGTGGCGGATGGAGGCTGAGGAGGGGCAGGGCTGATAGAGGGAAGTGAGGTGGTTCGTTTGGGACCGGTATTGCCTGAAACGGTGGTCTGAGTTGGGAGAAATCGCTCTCTAAAGTCGGCTGGTCGAGATGGTTCGAGAGAGTGCAGCTGGGTTTATAAAAAACTGAACTTCGAAATATTTACGGTTCTGCCACTGAGACTCTTTTGACCATAACTCCTTCGTTACAACTCCGATTCGGGTCTACTCCGTGTCTACGGACTCGTTTCGCCGTGCTCTACGCAACGGTGTAATCGAAATTACCAAATTCTTTCCCGATCAAAAAGTCAACTTTTCCCCTATTAAATAATGCAAGGGCAAAATTGTCTTTTCGCTAAAAGATATTTTCTTTACTTTTTAGATATTTTCTTTCTTTTTAGATATTTTGTTTTGGGTTCTTACAAAATAAGTTTAATATGTTATAAATGGAATCTGCAGGAAATCCTTAAGAATGTATCCGTAATTAAAACAGAGTTTTTTTATTCAACAATATGGTAAAAAAAACTAGCAAGTAAATCACTCCCTAGTAATAGGTTAAAAATATCACAACAATTTCCCTCAGCCGTGCAAGATTATAATCATAAGTATCACTCCCTTTTCTGAAAATATATATATAGTAATCTCTCTTTGCAAAGTACACTTGGAAATATTAACATAACTATGACATATTCATAGTGTACCACATTTGTTTTATTTCGAAAAGTATTACACACCTTTTTTCCCAGATTAATCCGTTCGAACTTCAAATACAAATATAATAAATAAATCTGGGAAAACATAATTGTCATCTTATTTTTGAGAAATTGGGGGGTTTGTCAAGGGCATCTAATCCAACGTCCTCGTAAACTCTCTAAAAACTAATGCATAGTCATCATCAGCTGTAACTAATTCTATAGCATGTATGGTTAACTCATCTTCCCATTATTAATAAATATTCACTTATATGATAACACAAAGTGGACGAGTTATACTCACTATCGAAAAGGCTATATTAAGTATAATTAGGACCATATATACTTGAGAGCACAGTACGAAAATTCGATAATTTCGCCGATATTTCGGCGAAATTATCGTTTTTTTGGGGGAGCGAAATTTCAGCACAATTCCAAGTACATATCGTCAATTTATCGATATTTTCTTCGATAATTTCGCCGATATTTCGGGGAAGATATTTTCGTTTAATTCGCAGCTTTAAATGGTCATAATATCACGATATTATCGATAATATCGCGACTTGAACTTTTAAAAATTAAACAACTTAAACTCCGCGCATGCTGGGGTTCGAACCCCTCTCACTCCAAATTTTTGGAGCCACTTAACCACCACGCTGCTGATGACTTTGTGATTATAAACTATGAAATCTAGTATATATATAATACTTGCGAGACTTTCAAAAATCCTGAACTTTCAAAAATTAAACAACTTAAACTCCGCGCATGCTGGGGTTCGAACCCCTCTAAACTCCAAATTTTTGCAGCCAGTTAACCACCACGGTGCTGATGACTTTGTGATTATGAACTATGGAATCTAGTATATATAATACTTCAATTTAAACTCACTCACGCTCTCGCACACAATGGGGTTCGAACCCCTCTCCACTCCGGAATTTGCAGCCACTTCACCACCACACTGCCCATAACTTTGTAATTATAAACTATGGAATCTAGTATATATAATACCTGCGAGCTGCTTTTCAAGTTTCAACTTTTCATAGGAACTCTATGTAGTACTAAGTCACTTATGTATCTTATCATGCAATGTATAAAATGTAAAATATTTTAGTAAATCATTATATATAAATGATTGTGGTGTGTTTAATTTTTTTCATTAATTACTATATATTTTCTACACTCACGGTGTTTGTCAGCTCGTTATATAAACAACTTAAATTAGTTAAATCAATCATGTAATGCATTTCCTTCTAATTTTTTATGATAAACTAATAGATAATTGACTAAATAAGCATCCTCTAAAGTTTCAATAAAAATTTCCAAGTTTTTCTTACAATTTCCGTGATTTTTATTCAATTTTTATCGATATCGATAATATCCCGATATTTCCATCGAAATTTCCGTGTTTTTCGATTACCGATATTTCCGATATCACCGATATTTTAGACCTTGCTTGAGAGTCATATGTCTACGTGTAGACTTTCCAAGTTGACGAATGAAGGCACGGTATATTTTTCCACCACGAGGATAAAGACCCCTATAGGACAAGTATATTCTTTGTGAATCTAACACATATTTCCATGAAGAGCGTACCACTCAAAGATGGATTTATTACGGTCTATAGTTATACCGACCGCATGATTTCTCTAAAGAAGTACGGAGATTTGGTTTTAATAGAAGAACAAAGGTACTCAAAGGTTAATCTTGATAATTAAGCACAAAGGGTTCAGTTTTCCACTAGTCGCAAGAGGAAGGTTGTGATCTTCTTATTATTATCTTTAAATGTATAGAGAAAAATGTGAACTTCTAAACTCAAGTAACATTGAGCTCTCTTTCAATTTTTAACGCCACACGGCTAATTAGTTACTGGTGCTTCAAGTAATGAAAAAAATTAGAATACAGTGTTTTAATATAAAATCAAAATGAGCACACACCATACTGCTGTTTTTGGCAACAAAATATGACATAAAAAAAATTCACATTATCAATTAGCTAGCTCTTGCCGACACTACTCAATGCAGCTCACTTCCCCACAAATAAAACAAGCAAAATTTAACAAGTCAATCCAGCTTACTTTCCCACAAATGTTTCAGTGAAGGTACGGCCACTGGCAATTTTCGTAGTCCCGATTATCAAATCATATGCCATCCCTTCCTGCAATATCCAAATTACCATGGATATTAGGAATTAGGATAATATGCAGACAACAGAAGAGATAAAAATATAAATATCTGGAAAACCAACCATCCCTGACACATGAGCAAAATAAAATAGTTGCAAAGATGAAATCTATGACATTTTATACGTGCAAAACAATTAACATACCTGAGCACTGAGAAATCGTAGAGCAGAAATCTCCGCAAACGTTACACCTCCGATGAAGACGACGAGTACTAGGGAGCGCCTTCCATCAACTACCCTGAGATGTATGAAGGAATGTCACAAAGAAGTATATATGCTACATTAGCAAATAACCAATCAAAATTTTACTGTAAACTGCTTTTCATCAATCTACAAATGTTAATCACCATGTATCTGAACAACCCAGCGAAAGAATGTCAATGGGTATCAACAAAGGCAGTACTGAGAACGGAATCTTATAAACTAGAACCAGTTGGCACATACTTGTCTACATTGGCTGAAGGCCCCTGCAAAGTGTCCAATGATGGACTGCTTGAGAATCTGCCCTGTACATTGTTACGACAGAAATAAAGCTTAGCATGCACTTCAAGCATACACAGGCAGAGATAAAAGTAATAGTACGCAAAGCTTTCAAAAGAAAAGAAGAAAAATAGGAAATAACTCGAGAAATGTACTCACTCTCTTTGTTTCTGAATGTGGTCCAGGTAACAGCTTCAGAATTTCTTCAATTGGACGCCTGGAGGTTAAAAAATTCATGTTTTAGAGCACAGCAATCACATTTACAATAACGAAGTTCCTCCAAAACTAATGCAATATGAATAGGAGAAGGGAAAAGGAATAATGGGCCTTCAGTGGATCATAAGAAGCTACAAAACTTTCACCTCAATACTAGAAAAGACTATTTTTTGGTGCAAGCCTTATTTGAAAAGGATGTTCTGAAACCGAACATTTTCAATAAGAAATGTACCAAAATAAAGTAGTTACTACTAAGAGACCCGGATATAACATGAAGAAAAGCAACCTGTATCTAATAAAATAGATTGGTATAATATAGTTCTATGGGAAGAAGGTAAAATCGTGTACGGGGGGAAGGGAGCAACTGTGATCCATACTCTGACACCAATAAACCATCCTGTAATACCAACTTCCTGGATTACCACACCATGGAAACTCTTGAAGTCTATTGATAAGAAAGCTTTGACCGGGTTGATTGAATTAATATAGACCTTTAACATAACAAAATGTGGGGACCAAGCATCCACTTTACATGAGTGCATTTCAGGCTTCAGTACATACATTTAGTCTCCACAACTGAAATTAAACTTGCTTGGGTCTTGAATATACTATACTGTTTGGGCCCTAATTACGAAGCTTAACAGACAGATATTATATCTTTATCATTTCCAGTGGTTTTCCAGGAGCTAGATTATAACAAAAGGCATTGAGACTTGCAGAATATATACTCGTGGTGAAAAGGAATTGATGGGATCTACTGAAAAAAAATAAAAAACAAGCACACAGAGAAAACAAACTTGCTACAAATTTATCTGTCAAGGAATTAGGCTTACCATCCAGATCGAACAGCATGTTGGACAAGGCGAATGCTAAGAGGTGCATATCCAGAAAATACATAGGCGATATCATTGGGACTGTGACATAAGAAAATTGACTCCAAAGTTAATACCAAGCAAAAAGAGAACACTACCAAAAAGAATGTAAACAATGAAGGCGAACAATACTTTGCAGTGTCAGTATCCTCAACAACAAGTTGCAGGGCACGTTTAACTGTCAGCCAGTTGCTTTTCGACTCCTGCAAGGTTCAGATGATGTACAGTGAATCCTTTGTTCTTTTCTGTATAAAAGTCCATTCACCAGTTACTGTATCATGCAAGGAATTTAGTAGATAGTTGTATGAGGGTAAAATAAAAACGAACCTGTTTTTTAACCAATCCAGCTTTCTCTAAACTATTCAATGTAACCATGTGTTCAAATCCATAACTATGGAGTAGTTCTCTCCTAAACAAAGAATACAAATACAATTTAATATAAATAAAAACCAAAAGGATCAACGTGAAATATAGAATGAGTGAAGTACTTGCCTCAAATAGTCAAAATTCTTTTTAGGCAACCCAGAATTTGTAATAGAAAATAAGATAAGAAGCCGTAGGACATTTACAAGAGGCTCCTGCTTATGGATCATTTCTTCGATGTACTCAAAGCATCTGCATTCATCAACTATATCAGTTTCGTGCTTGCAAAACAAAATTTAGGTGACTTTGTCAATCCATAAACATATGATTAGTGGAAATATATGAAAAGACAAAATAGAGAGATATATTCTAGGTTCCAATAGAACTACATAGATAATTCTAAAGAATTAAGGCAAAAGACATATTGTCTTGGTATACAAACCAACATCATAGAGGTTTGGAAACTTTAAAGTCATATAATGACCTAAAACAAAAAATAATATGTATTGCCATTTTTCATTCATATGGATATGTGCTAGTACTACAATATAGATATTACATTTGAACTCATCAAGGCGATACCTACATTCATATGTTTAACCAATCATAAGAAGAGAAGGTGTTTTTGGAGAAAATAGACAAGAAACTTGTTAGTTAGCTGTTACAATGAAACCTAACATGGTATTAGCAAAGTAGTCATAATTACATGGCTTTTTGTCTCTAAATATTTTCACATATAAAAAGAAAATTTATGAAAATGAGAAGCATAAAATTCCCAAACATGTCAGTTACTAGTACCAAATTCAGCTTACATGTCATAACTTTGAGCCTCAATAATTGTGTGTTCCATGTCAAGTTGTCCAAGAAACGATGGCTTTGATGTGAATGTTGACAGATGCTGAGCAAGATTTATGTGCCTCTAAAGCAATCATTGCAGCAAATCAGAAAATGAAACACCCCTGATGAATTCCAAAAATGAATTAAAGAAAAACTTACCGTCATTTCTGGCAATGAATTCAGCTTTTTGACAAAGTCTTTCAATTCAGAAACTGTCTGGTTCTATATGCAATATCATATAGCACTTCATTAGACAAATGGATTCTGGTAATAACATCAGGTTCATGAACAGAAAATCGAGTCGACAATGATCATCTCATGAGTCCAGAAGGGCAAGTATCCAGCTCTTATAACATTCACTTACATTGGTAGTCACCTCGGTGTAGTCCTGCTTCATTGATGTTGCTTTTTGACGTAGAATCTGCAATCATACTGCAGGTAGCAATAAGAAATGGAACTCCCAGGGAGGATATGATTTCATTTTTAACTTATAAGAGATAGGTTTGGAAAAAGAAATGAACAGAACAATCTAAACAGGTGAATATAGATAAACCTGGCCAACAACTTCGAAGTTGAGATCCCGTATCTCTTTAAACAGCTTGTCGCTGTAATTAGTACAATAAACGTATAGTGAGAGAAAATCCTGAAGGAATTTAATTACATAAAGAAAAGACTAACATGGTCTGCGCATTTCGGATCAACAAGAGTTATTTATGTACCAAAAGACTTCAAATGAGTATGTAAAATAAACATATTCCCTAACTCAAGGCCCAATCAACAGATACTGTATTGGTAGTGAATGGCCATCATACCATTTTTTGGTTGATAAACAGGCAAATATTTTATTATAGGAAATGACCATACTTACTTTAGATGTGAACAAGCAGTCCAACAAATACAAAAACTAAAAGCAGAAATTCAAATAAAGCAAATTAACAACTGCAAGAACACTATCAACTACTTATCATACCAGGATATATTAATTCCTTTTCAGTAATATGATCTGTCCTGGATTAATATTCAAGGGTATAGATAATATATTTATAAATGCCAACGACTTGTGAACCAATAATCCAACCCAATGAAAAGCAAGGATAGAAAAAGAGAAGGTATCAATACTATGGCATATGTGTGACAGGATGCCCTTGCATTACATAACAATGCAATGAAGCAAAAAGTGAATCACCTTGAATTAAGTGGAACTTTTATCTTCTTGCCCTCTTGTTGGACTCCCATGACAGATGCATCAAGCTCGACAGCACCATTATTGATATGCAGAAACTGTACTGAAACTATTAGGGACAGCTTATAACTAATTCAGATTACCAAAAACAAGAATTGTTCCATTGAGAAGAAAAACAATGTCTCATGCCTTATAAATCTAGGTTATTAGTTAACCAGAATAGAAACAACATAATGATTTATTAAAGAAAAAAAATTCAAAAACCCCCCGATAATTAAAGTTCTTAAAAAAAAAAAAACGTTTACTTTTTTCTTTTTTACTATGCCAATTGAACTGGTATGCAACAATCCAGATGAGAAATACCTCATGAGCAACTCAAAATTTTCACACGTACTTGCTACACCTAGTTACCTACTCCCACGGAGCTTTTTGTTGTGTCATGCCATGAATAAATTATTCCTTCAGTTTTTACGACGACTTACCTCATCAAGAAGCCCTTCATATGTCAATTGAGAACACATGGGAGTTACCATGTCCACCTACATCCAAGGAACAGTCAATTTTAAGCAAAAACCAAAGTTCATGTTCACGGTACAAGTGCATCAAAATGCGGTAACAGAATGTGAGTTTGTAACTTTCTGAATAAGGGATTGGTATGCAACAACCATAAAGAATTTATAATTTTGTATGTGCAATTTTATATTTCTTTCCCAAATAAAAACTTTAAATCATGTATAAATTAAATAAATGGCATGCTTCATGAATTTAAAGTGACTTAGTACAAGATAAACCATGCTGTGTGACATACTGAAGTCTCATAGTAAGTTATTTACGATTGACACATATAAAATGTAATCATTTGGTGACAAGAGAGAGAGAGAGAGAGAGAGAGAGAGAGAGAGAGAGAGAGAGAGAGAGAGAGAGAATTACCTCCCTATCTAAAAGGATGAGAGTATTTATCTCTGGCACAACCATCTGAAGTTACAAGCAAGAGATCAGTGGAAGGCTTATGAAACGTACTTTTACTCTTTTCCAGTAATTAGAGGATATGAGGTGTGTAAATCACATAATATATAATGCATGTCTCATATGCAGTTTTTTCTTTAAAATTAGTTCATCATAGAAGGAGCTTAAAGTCATGCACGATTACATCTGGCGAGTTAACTGGTTCCTCTGCTTGCATGCGGTTTAGAATGTCAGCAACACGAACTGATGATTTGCCTTTTGCCCTCACATTTGGTATCACCCCAAAAGAAAACTGCAAACAATAAACAAGACATGATTTTCACCTTCAAGCAAATAACAAGAACTAGAGTAACTAAAAGCATAACTTAAGGGTACAACCATAGTAATCTTTAACTCCATAGACAACTTTACCATTCTTACATAACTTGTGCATATGTGTGCATGCTGTAAGGATTCATATTTACATGATTCAAATAGCGTACATAAATATCTCTCACAGAGAAAACTAAACATAAGATAACTGAACAGAATTTTGTATGTATTTTCTGTAACCTCAAGCTTGTGAATGGCTTTTGCAATATGCCAAAGTGAGCTTGTATCACCATCAACTAGGCATTCCTACCATGCATCCACCAAAAAAATAATTAATAAATACAAATCAAATCATGTCGAACAACTTGACAGAAATACTAAAATAAATCCCCAATTTCAAAATAAAAAAGTTTCCTACTTTGTAAGCAAGATCAAGTTCAAATGACAAAACATCCTCGTCCAAAGGAACAAAGTATAGCGGGTACTCCCCTAAAGTCAACAAGTTATGTACTTTTTCCTCCTCAAGGATCTGAAAAAACCAAATGACAATTATCATCAATCAATATTCAAATGCATGCACATTGCATCCATCGGAAACCATAACTTATACCTAGAAAGTACATTTATAATAGTGAAGGCATGCTCACCTTCTCACAAGCAACTGACCGGCGAGGGACAAAATAAACATAGTATTCTCTCTGTAGTCCTTTTGACGTATCATTATGAACATGCGAACTAATGAATCTCATCAAACTAAGCTCTGAGCGGACAAGGTAAACCAGCTTGGAACATTCGGTTTGAATCGGTTCAACCGAAAGATGTCGCAATTCAATCCCATGCTCCTGTTTGCATGTGTCAGTAAAAACAATTACAATCTAAATTCTCACAAAAGAGTTTCCTTCATTATACTCAGCTCATTTCAGCTGAACATAATAATTCCTTTACCCAAAGAAGAAAGTCCATATGCAAGTTCTTTATCAAATTCTACCTTAAGAAACATGAAAAATCACACCACAAACTTGTCAATTACATAAGAGCACTATACCGTTTCACTATCCAGCACAAGGAGCAAAAAACTAAATTTCTATGGAAACAAAGAGCCTAATAGAAGTACTTTGAGAATTGCAGTCTGGATGATCGATGAGAGAGAGCCGCTGAGCTTCGGATCGATGACCAAACACTTCTTTCCCCGAATCTGCAAATTCCATAACAATCATAAGATCAAATTCAAAGACCTTCTGAATTTGAATTTTAACGGAAACTGGATTGAAAGAACGAGCTCAAACTCACATTCTTGAGGATGTTTACGAGTTCCTTCTGAGACTGTTCCCTGTTGCACGATCATATTCACACACACAAAATATATATATTATAAGAAAATATAACATAAATTGGAAAATATAGTCTGTATGTTTGTGGTCAGTTCGTACCTGAGAGAATTGAGATTGAGAGGAGCATTGTCTAAGTTGGGAATCTGAGCCATGGAAGTTGAGCCTCTATTTCTCAGTTGCAGAGCTCTCTTTCTCGCGTGCTCTGAGATGAAGACGAAGACACCGTCCGTTGCATTGCTTTATCGTGGGCCCGTCGTCAGAAAGTAACAATTGATGGGCTTTTTTTTAATTTGGGCCAAACCTCGCAACTGAATTTAGCTTTTAATATTTGGCTGGGTCGTAAAGGGGAAGGGTGTTCAATTGGATTGGGCTTTAGGGCCAACGTTATTTTCTTATTTTCTTTTTAATTTTATAATTACCTGAGAAATATCAAGCCAAAAATAAACAGTTTAAAATGTATGTTGAACAGATAAATATTTATTTATTGTTAATTCAAATGGTTCAATTAACCAAGGCTTTTGAAGATTAAAGTTTTCCCAGACAAGCACACCGAAGATATATTCAAGAGACACACAAAAATCTGACCACCAAATTTCTTATTAGTTTTCCTTTTATTACAAACATCCTAATTAGTCATTTCCTGTTCATTTATAAAATGGAACAAAAATGGTAAATAATCATTTTATTAATTAATATACTAACGATATCTAGCCCAATGAAAAAATGGTTTTCACTTACAGACTAGTAGTCTCGAATCTTAATGGCACCTTAGTAGTAGTGTGGGTGAGAAACCCACTCTCCTTAGGCCCTGTTTGGTTCACGAAATATATTCGAGGATAAATTATTTCTCATGTCATTTCTTAAGGAATGGGAATGAAAGATTCATTTCCCACGTTTGATAATGTCGGGAAA
The DNA here is from genome assembly GCF_902201215.1 of Prunus dulcis. Taxonomy (NCBI): domain Eukaryota; kingdom Viridiplantae; phylum Streptophyta; class Magnoliopsida; order Rosales; family Rosaceae; genus Prunus; species Prunus dulcis. Next base: position 19,969,750 of record NC_047651.1, on the reverse strand, counting down.
GTAACCGGGAGATTTCACTTTGTTTCCTTTCCCATGTTTGTTTTGAGTAGGAATGGAAAACGAAGTTTGTATAATTTTCCAATTATACCCATATTAAATTCAATAAAAAAAGAATGCATTTAATGATACGTTGTAATTATAAATTATTCATAGGGGCAAAATAGTAATGAAAATTGTGCATTGAGTGTTGGCTCATTTTTCCAAACTTTTTCATGAGTAGGGAAAACAAAACCCAAGTTAAGAGGAGACCTTCACTTTCCCCTCTATTTTTCCATGTGCCAGACAACTATTTCCCATACCTGGACTTACCAAACATGGAAAATCAATTGAATTATCATTCCCAAACTTCCTTTCTCATGAACCAAACAGGGACTATCATTTATATTTCATACCCAAAAAAAAAAAAACTATAGTTTATATTTAAAAAATTGATTAATATATAAAATACTCATATGAATTTTAACATTTTCTCACGTAACCGCCAACAACTATCATCAACCTCGGGAATTGGCGCTGACGTGGTGATGCAGGCTTTATAGCCGATGACCTCAATAATTACTTCAAATAATTTAATTTGAAGTTTTTTTTTTCTGCTGGAATTATATTTATTTCAAAGTTGAAATAGTCCTTTAGGAAAAAAAGAGTTGAAAAGGTAAATAAAAAATTCATTAAAACGCGGGTAATAGATGATAAATTAAGAAAAAGACAAGGGTGTCACATTTTCAACCAACAAGCACGAGAGTGTACGACACTATAGCATCTCACTCTAAAACCAACTCATCCAAAAATCCAAATCCCCCGCGACCGATTCCCAACGCTGCCTCTCTCTCTCTCTCTCTCTCTCTCTCTCTCTCTCTCTCTCTCTCCTTCGCGCTCTCTCATTAAACTCCCGAATTAATGGCCACCGCCATACGCCTGCGCCGGCTCGGAGCCGCCGCTGCAGTCGCAACCGCAGCTAGCGGTGCGTTCCTCATCCAACCTTCGTACTCCACCAGCGACCGCGGCAGTGGGCCTGCCTCCATCGCAGCTGTTCGCCAGAGGATCAGCGACCGCAACGCCGTCGTTCCGCCCAGGGCGGTCCAGGAGTCTGCTCTGATCGCTGCCACAGCCGAGAACCCGCTCGACATTCTCGTGGTCGGCGGTGGCGCCACCGGCAGTGGAGTCGCTTTTGACGCTGTCACCCGAGGCCTCCGCGTTGGTCTCGTCGAGCGCGAGGACTTCTCATCTGGCACGTCGTCGCGTTCCACCAAGCTAATCCACGGAGGTATGCGTATATACAATTATGATACATGTACTTGTAGACTTGTAGTTGTATGCGTGTACGTTACATTACGCGGTTTGTCTAGTTTCAATTTTGTCATTTCCGGTTGCTGTTGACGTTTCTTGGTTTCGTCGTCTTGTTAATGCATTTGTGTGCGTCAATGAGACCGTTGCAATTTTGTTAGCTCTGTATATTTGCTACAGCATATGGTTGTCGATTTTGATTTTAATTTTAAGTGGAGATTTGTTGTATTTTTCAATTTAGACTATGATTATGATTGGCCTAAGGCGATCCATTTTTGTACCTCTTTTTTGTTGTCATACTAAACCTATCTTTATCTGTTGCTATGATAAATACTAATTAAAGTGGACTGTAAGATATAGTGGCTGATATGATATTCAACTTTTTCATTTGGAGTTAATAATTATTAGCCTTTTTTAAGCTACTTTAATTTGATAACATTTTACGGCTAATTGTTTATTTTTAATTGACTTCTATCTTGGTGGCTTATGCAAAATTATTCTGTTAGGTGTTCGGTACTTGGAGAAAGCTGTTTTTAATCTTGACTATGGGCAGCTGAAGCTGGTATTCCATGCGCTTGAGGAGCGTAAACAGGTTATTGAGAATGCACCACACCTCTGTCATGCTTTGCCATGCATGACTCCATGTTTTGACTGGTTTGAGGTAGTATACTACTGGATGGGCTTGAAAATGTACGATTTGGTCGCAGGACTACGCCTGTTACATGTGTCTAGATATTATTCGGCACAAGAATCTGTTGAGCTCTTCCCCACTCTTGCAAGGAAGGGTAACAATAAAAGCTTGAAGGGCACTGTGGTGTATTATGATGGGCAGATGAATGACGCACGTCTTAATGTTGGATTGGCGTGCTCTGCTGCAGTAGCTGGTGCAGCAGTGCTTAACCATGCGGAAGTGGTTTCGTTTTTGAAGGATGAGGCTAGCAATCGGACAATTGGTGCAAGAATCCGAGACAATTTATCAGGTAGAATTAGAACACACTTCTTCTTCTTCTAGTGACATATATTATGTTGGTGTGATTATGTGAATGATGATTTGAAGATTTCCTTTTGAGAGTTGTGATTCTTACTGTATTTTCTTAAGTTCCCAGGAAAAGAGTTTGATACATATGCAAAAGTTGTTGTGAATGCTGCTGGGCCATTTTGTGATTCTGTAAGGAAGCTGGCAGACAAAGACGTAAAGCCTATGATATGTCCAAGCAGTGGTGTACATATCGTACTTCCTGATTATTATTCTCCTGAAGGTATGGGTTTGATTGTTCCTAAAACTAAGGACGGACGTGTTGTTTTTATGCTACCGTGGTTGGGACGAACAATTGCTGGCACCACAGATTCCAACACCCCTATTACTCTGCTTCCTGAACCACATGAGGATGAGATTCAATTCATACTGGATGCCATTTGTGATTACCTGAATGTCAAGGTCTGTGATTCTCCGTGTTTGTGTGGGTGGCATCTTTGCCTGCATTGCTTATCCACTTTTCAATCACCCAGCACCATGTTTATCACACGTCGAATAGATGTTAGACAAAATTAAATATCTGTTTTCTCAATGATTGCTTTTCTGTCTATTTGGTCAGCTAGTCAGTATTTTGTGTGTATATTTCACAGCATGATCAAGCCAATTCTTTGAATCATCCCTATTCAGATTGGAAAAGTAGTGCACGTGTATCAGCATTCAGGGCTTGTCACATGCTGTCATTTTGGCTCTTTGTATGATTGGCTGACACAAGCACTTACAGCAAGTAGTGCATGATTCATGTTTCTTATATGTTTGTTATGGGAGGCAGTGTAAGGAAACATGCATCTGTCATCTGTTGTTGAATTTACTATCTCAGGTTATGGAGCATTATTTTCCTTGACAGCTTAAGAGATCCTGAAATGAATAACAGGCTATTGATTGACTCCTCCTCAGTATAACACTTTTTCCTTAAGGAATTCTTTGTCTAGTTGATACTTTATATCTAAGCATTTAGTGCTGTAGCTCAGTCTTGGTGTCTTTCTCTTTCTTTTTTGGTTTAGTTTTCTTGTTGAGACTAAAGTATTCTGGAAAAATATAGGTACGACGCACAGATGTTCTCTCCGCATGGAGTGGTATTCGCCCTTTGGCAACAGATCCATCTGCAAAAAACACCGAGAGCATCTCCAGAGATCATGTTGTATGTGAAGATTATCCTGGTTTGGTAACAATCACAGGTGGCAAGTGGACCACTTACCGTGGGTAATGTTTATTTAGTTGTGCTGAGATGACTTAGTTTATAGTTAGAGGTTGTCCTTCACTGGCAACTGAAGCTACACATCCACAGGGGTTTCCAATTTGAGACTAGGCAACAGTATACTTATGTAGTTGGATAGGCTTCTTTTCGAATGTCCCTTATAGATTGTTTTGCAGATGGCGTACTTAATAGTAGGCTTAAATGTTTAGGTATATTGACATTATAAACTAAGACCTTTACCCTTAACATCTTTGTCACTCCCTTTTGTGCCCGTCTTCCTCTCTGTCTGTCTGACTCCACACAAGTATTTTGCTGACTAGAAATTTTTCAGCATGGCAGAAGATGCGGTTAATGCAGCAATAAAGTCTGGAAAGCTCACCCCACAAAATGGATGTTTGACCTCGAAGCTGCAGATTGTCGGTGGAGATGGATGGGACCCTGCATCTTTTACAGTTATTGCTCAACAATATACACGCATGAAGAAGAGTCATGGTAAAGTTGTTCCTGGAGTGATGGACACTGCTGCAGCAAAGCATCTGTCCCATGCATATGGTACTTGGGCTGAACGAGTTGCTGCCATTGCTCAGGTTGGTTTTCCTCGCTCCAATTTCACTTTGTAGTTATCACCTATCATAATATGCTATTGTTGTTGCTGGTGTCTATTTTCATATGTAGAAGAGCGTTTGGGCAAATATTGTATAATTATTTGGTTTTGCGCAATTTTTCTATCCCTCGGTGTAAATAACCCAATATTGGTTCACAATCAATAACCTAGAGTAATGATGAGTCCAAGAAAACCATGCATTGATGGTGGTGGGGGCCCATATGTATCATGAGCGTTTGAAAGGGATTAGGTTTCTTTTTAATTGAAATTTTCAAATATAAAGTTAGTCACTGATTATTAAACATCTTTAGAAGTAAGTTTGTTGGAAAATGGTACACTGATGTTTGCTCCATAATTTTTACCACTCTGGATTATGTTAGTGCATAAACTTGTAATTCCTGGGAAATTTGGAATTGTAATTCAGCATGCAAGATTGTGACTTTAGTGACTTTTCTTTGGATCATTCACTTGCTTTTGAGGTTAATGCTTACTTTTAACTTCTTTTCAAATTTTAGAATGAAAATCTGGGGAAGAGGCTTGCCCATGGGTACCCTATTCTAGAGGCTGAGGTTGCTTACTGTGCTCGAAATGAGTACTGTGAATCTGCCATTGATTTCATTGCTCGGAGATCTCGGCTTGCTTTCCTTGATACCGATGCAGCAAGCAGGGCATTGCCTCGTGTAATTGAAATATTAGCTTCTGAACACAACTGGGATGATTCGAGGCAGACGTATGAGTTAAAGAAGGCCAAAGAATTTTTGGAAACCTTCAAATCTTCAAGAAATGCTCAGTTCCATGATGGGAAACATGTTTAGTAAGTTTATTGATCTCCTGTTTATCACTTGATATCTCTCTAATCCTGATCAACAAATTAGTTTATGGAATTAATCAGTAGTTAACGAATATCGGCCGCTTGTCTGTGCTTCAGGTTTGCGCATTCATTTTTCGCGGATACATTAACTGGCGGCAAGTTTTCCAGCCTTATTCTGGTGCAAAGGAGTATGCCTGCCATACACAGCATATGGTGATAGTATACACGTTTATGAAAATTAACTGTTGCTCTCTTGGGATTGTCTTACGCAGACATCTGCCAAAATAATTTGTTACAAGATTTTCAGCCCATTCGTCCAGAGTTGCTGGTAAATTTTTTCAATTGATCCTAATCGGTGTATTTTCGGGTTTCCAAATTAAAATTGTAATCTTGGGAAAAAACATGATCATTAATAATAAATTTTTATCACCTTCAGTTTGCTTGCATATTATTATTAGCCAGAAGCATACATGAGTTATAACAAAGTGGCCAAAGCTTTTGACGAGAACCAACTTTCGCATGTTTTTTTTTTTTCTTCACGTGTTTTAACATAACATTATATCCTTTTATGTGACTCACGGGTTATCGCTGGGTCTAATACTAAAATATTTCAAAGTTATTTTTCTGAGAGTTTTGAGATATAAATAAATATTTTCAAAAAAAAAAAAAAAAAATATATCTACCACTTGGATCATATATCCGCTGCAAAAACCTCAACCAAAAACCAAAAGACCCGGCAATCAAAAATGGCTTCAGTGGCAGCTGCTGCACTAGCTTCGCTCTCTTCTTCACTCTCTTCTTCACTCTTCTCCAAACCCTCACTCGCTCTCATACCCATCCGTACACTCCCTCGCATCACCTGTTCCCTCTCTACTTCTTCTTCTTCTTCCTCTCTAGAGTTCAACATCACCTTCGCGCCATCTAAGCCCAAGCCCAAACTCAAACCCGACTCCGCAGAGCCCGACCCGGAGGCTCTCGCCGGCCAGCTCATCATCCCGTGGATCATCCGCGGCGAGGATGGCAACCTCAAGCTCCAGTCGCACCCTCCTGCGCGTTTCCTCCAGGCCATTGAGACCAAGAGCAAGACGAAGAAGAAGAAGGAGGGCGCTGAGAAGCGCGTGCCCACAGCTGAGCCCAAGTATTCAAAAGCCGCTCGTAGGTTCTACAACGAAAATTTCAGAGACGCTTCGCAGCGGCTCAGCAAGGTTCTCGCTGCTGCCGGAGGTAATTATATCAACTCCTCCTCTCTATATATGTATGTAATTTGGGCCATTTATTGAAGAATGGCATTTTTCAAATTCAAAATTGAACCCATTTCTCCAATTTCACTGTGTTACAGTGTTAATGGTTTTCCTTTGGTTTTAGTGGCGTCAAGGAGGAGCAGCGAGCAACTTATTTTTGATGGGAAGGTCACTGTGAATGGCTCTGTATGCAATACTCCTCAGGTTAGCTTCTTCTTCTTCTTTTTTTCTCTGTATATTTCCATAATCATTCCTTCCCCTATTTCATGTGTTGGGTTGTATTTGATATTGTATATCTTTTTAGCATCACGGATTCACAGTTATACTTTAGTGTTACAGTTTTACTATACTAGTATTTCTTTTGTTTATGTGTAGACTCGAGTTGATCCTGGAAGGGATATCATATATGTCAATGGAAATCGGCTTCCAAAGAGACTGCCTCCAAAGGTTTATCTTGCCCTTAACAAGCCTAAAGGGTATGCCACTGCTACTGGCTTCTTGCTGCTCTTGTTTTGGCCTCTATGGTTATTCTTTGTTGCAACTTTTCAATTTGAAATTGATGCATTTATATTATGATGATAGGTACATTTGCGCATCTGGGGAGAATAAATCTGTGTTGAGTCTATTTGAAGATTATTTGAAGACTTGGGTATGTTATGGCTTACCATGCATTTTGCATTTTCGTCTAACACTTCATCAATTCGATGCCTACTGCCTATGTGGGCAAGTGTGGATTAAAGGATTATTTTAGCATTTAGAAATGTATCCTGGTAGCATATTCATGCATTCAATTACCATATTCACGCATTCAATTCGTCAATTGATCAACTTGTATCTTGCATTTTCAGGATAAGAGAAATTCCGGAATACCCAGACCACGACTATTTACTGTTGGCCGTCTTGATGTTGCTACAACTGGGTTGATCATTGTGACTAATGATGGTAGTATATTCAATACATATATGCATCTGTCTTTGTACGAAAATTTAAAATATAACTGATTCAGCTAATATCCTAATCCATTGTTATATGTTCTCAGGAGATTTTGCTCAAAAAATATCACATCCTTCATCAAACTTGTCAAAGGAGTAAGAGTACACATCATTCTGTTCTCTTCTACTATTTTAGGACTATCATGTTTAACCATCAATAGAGAAAGAACATTCAAAACAAAAAATTTATGCCTGAAATCATGTGAAAAAGTAAGATTATTAAAAATTTCTAAGAAATGGATTTCAAGTTGGTTCAAAAAACAAATTTGGGCATATGTATTTGCAAGTTCATAATGTCATCATCTGGTCATTGTTCTCCGTTAGTTGATATTTTGTGGTACAAGTAATTTCCATTGGAATATGAATGCTGCTGACCTACACCTTTACATTGTAATTGTAGATACATTGCAGCAATAGAAGGTGTAGTCAGTAAGCGGCACCTGTTAGCCATCAGTGAGGGAACAGTCATTGAAGGCGTCCATTGCACCCCAGATTCTGTGGAGTTGCTACCACAACAGCCAGATATGTCAAGACCCCGTTTGCGTATTGTGGTACTAATTATCTGTTCATGCCTCTCTTTTGCTTTCTTTTCTTTTTTATATATGAAAAAAGTGACAGATTATATGTTGACATATCATTGTTTTGTTAGCCCAAAAATGCTAGGACAAGATACTTTTATTTTATCCCTTTGTTTTTCATTTCTTTTGGTCATGGACTGTATCTTCTCATGCACAATCAATGTTTCATGTTATCATGTTTTGTGGAAGCTACATTGCCTTCTGACTAAGGAGATGCACACAGAATGTTAACCTGAACAACTATAAAGTTGTGGCTAAAGCATGCAATTTCAACTTGTGCAATACCGATCACATGGATTTCATTTTATCCACCTGGATTCATGTAGGTTCATGAAGGGAGGAACCACGAAGTACGAGAACTAGTGAAAAATGCTGGACTTGAGGTTAGATTTGTTTATTGGGCGGAGCATTTCTTTCATTCCATAAATAATTCTGATTTTGTTTGTCTTTTTGTCCTCAATCGATCACATTTATGAAGAAATATGAGGTGGACTTAGTGATCCTCTAAATTTGATTTGTAATATGAATTTGTGACTATATTGAATAAAAATTTTCTTGTTGCTGCTTCAAGACAATAAATACTTTACTTTCATTAAAAATATTCCTAATTTTGTTTTCTTTTTAAATGTTTTGATTCGTCATTATGCTGTTTTTGAAGTTGTTAGAGTTGCAGTTGTTTCTATGTTCCACGTACGTGTTGTGAACTTGAGGTATGATTTTAAAGATCTGTGTGGTCATTACCATAGAAACTGAAAATATGGTGATAAATTTGACCTTTGACGACATGGACTTACCAATCTTAAATTCCCTGCTAGTTCTTACCTGTATTGTTTCTTGTTTTTGAAATTTATGTTCTGCTTATGCTGATTGCTTCTCTGTCTTCTTGTTCCAGATACATTCATTAAAGCGCGTACGCATAGGTGGTTTCAGGCTTCCATCAGATCTTGGGTAATTGTTCATGAGATCACCCTGTTATGTATTGGCAGTTATGCATGTCAAAAGTATTTAGCATTTATTTCATTCTTGTAGTTGGTATCATAACTAAAAGTTATCTGATGCTCTGTTTAACTTGTACAAGGAACATGCATATGCAATAGCCACTATCCATCATAATTTACTCCTAGACCCTTTGAGTTGTTTGCTAATTGACTTCAAATTTTCAGGCTTGGAAAGCACATGGCTTTAAAACAAGGCGATCTTTCCGCCTTGGGTTGGAAGAGTTAGGAAGGTTCATTGGCTGGTTTTCCTGTAAGTTCGTGCATCTTCAAGGCGCTGTCAGGGACTTCACCAATGTATCAAGCCGAAGCTATTGAATTGGCCCGACCCCCTTTTCAGGCAGTATTTGGATATGCTTGGAATCATCTTGTTGATTGGTTGAAGTTTATGCCTCAACCGATAACGGGATACAAGCCATGCTCATTGCAGGTGTTAGAGCTAATGTATAAACCTCGGAAGTGTACGAATTGCTGGGCTGCATAGTCATATTCCGGGGTGCCACACATGATTAACCAGAACCTCTAACCAAAATGGTTGTTTTTCTTTTCATAATCATATGCTGTTTGCCACAAAATCAGAAATTGCGATGGACTTCACTTAGATTAATTGTAAATCAAAGAAAATATGTAACCTATTCTAGATTTTTGTAGTTTCTGGTTGTTGCTATTGATAGATTGGGTTTTTCATCTGAACCATTGATGAAATTCAAATCAATTCCTGTGATTCTTTTTTTTTAAATCACCAAACATAGATTTGGTCTTGACAGGTGCTTTACCTTTAACATGAAACCAAGCTGCTGCAGTTTTAGCCATTTCTAGTTTTCAAATCAATAAATGAAAATTTGTCAGAGAGTCAAAGTATCTCTCTCTAATCTATTTCCATTCTGTCCAAGCCATAAGAGGCTAAAAAACTTTATTAAAAGAATACTACATGCTATCATTGTCTCATTCCAGCTGGGATTTGTGGTACGTTGCCGGCCAAATCAACACAACCAAACAAATAGCTCACATGAAATGACATCAAATGCCAACATTTCTTCATCTTCCTCACTCCGACACGTCCAACTCATTTCACTTCAAAACAACCCAAGTTACTCAGCCATCTGCCATCTGGGAGATGTGCATTAATCTTTTCTAATCTTTTTACTATTGAATAATTAGGTTTAATTAATATATGTAATATAAGTTCAATGTATATTACCAAACCAATGTAAGATCTTTTTTATAAAGTTGCGTTGGATTGGATGATTGAAGTGGTCAGCTTTTGACTTGAACAAGAAAGTTTCACACCAAATCTTCTGTTTGGGACGGCAAAGTTCATTCAGTTGTGTCTTTCTACATACAAAATGACAGACACAAAGCTAGAAACACAACACTTCTTTATAAAAAAAAGAAACCAATTGAACCATCCATAACAAACGATCATGTTTTTACTGTTCGTTGTGGATGAATTAACCATCACCAGTTAATATCATTGTCTCTCTGATTACGATGTCCTAAGCACTACATGTGCCCATCGCTTTTATAAATGGGTGATTTTTTTTGCAATTGCTTGCAAAGGTGTTCTATTTATGAGAGGGACCTACAAGCAGACATACATAGATTCACCCACCATCCATTTGCACATGACGGAATTGTTCGTGTTTATTTCGCAGACGTAAATTCGGCCAATTGATTAGAACAAATAACTCGTCGCATTGCGCCCAAATTCGAATCTTAATTGCTCTAAATTAGATTAATTTATGAATTGACGAGGGATAAGCTATGGGGATTCCTAAGCTGGGCCAGCATCATACTGGGCCCAGCACTGTAGAACTTTACTGGGTCCACAAATATTTTCATATAATGACAACATTGACAAGCAAAGCCAATGAGAAAAAGAAAACAGAATGTCAGGGAAAAAGGCAGTAATAATAGACATGTCCCACGTGCGGATGAAATGGAAGGTGAAAAAGTGGGTCTCTGAAATTCGAAAAAGAGAAGCAGAACTTTATTACTTTACGGCATTCAAGGAAAAAGAACAGCAAAATAAACACCAAATAAATATATAACGGCCGTCTCTTGTCTCCTCAAACGTAACCCACAACGCGGGAACCAGTTTCTTTCATATCTAATTTGCGCTTCGCAAAAAGCAATCCTTCTCTCTCATTCATTTGTTATTCTTTCTTTCTTTCTCTCTCTTCCGTCGTGCCGGCCTCTACACACACACACACTCTCTCTCTCTCTCTCTCATGAATCATAATAAAGCTCGAGAATCTTCTTGCTCTGCAATTCTCTGCATCTGGATTTACTGACTCAGAATTGATTTCAAAAATCAATGGCTGCTTCCTTTTCTTCGTCTTCTTCGTCTTCTTCGTCTTCGTCTTCTGTACGATCATCGTCGTCGGCAACAGCAGTGGCAGCGGTGCATAATAATGGCAGTAACGGTGTTAGTGGGAGGTCTGAGAGACAGCAAGTCCCTCCTACTCACTCCAGTAGACAAACGACGTCGTCACAAGCCCATAGCCATCGTTCTAAGCCGTCTTCAAGCTCACGGCGCTCCGTTACTCCCAACTCTCGAACTCCCCACTCTAACCCCGACTATCAGCAAGGTCTCCCTCTCTCTCTCTCTCTCTCTCTCTCTCTCTCTCTCTCTCATTTAGTTTTGAATTTTTGAATTTATGTTCTTGTTAATCGAAATTGATATCAAGCACATTTCAACTTTGATTTTGCTGATGTGAGACTTAGAGTCTTAGAGCAATGGACAAAATTTAAATTTAAAAAGTATTTTGTTTGTCTTTGTTTGGTTTGGCTCATAATTTCCAACAGAGCCTGGAAGAGTGAGGGTTGCTGTTAGGCTTCGACCGAGAAATATCGAGGACCGGAGTTCGGATTCTGATTACGCAGACAGTGTTGAGTTGCAGCCAGAGGTGATTTGAAGTGTGACATTTTCCCAGAATTATGATGATTGATTCTTAAAGCATATTTATTTAATAATCTAATAAATTAAAAGTATGGATTTTCTCTCTATGTATAATGTAGCTGAAGCGGCTAAAGTTGAGAAAGAACAATTGGAGTTCTGAGTCTTATAGATTTGATGAAGTTTTTACTGAAACTGCCTCCCAAAATCGTGTTTATCAAGTAGTGGCAAAACCTGTAGTTGAGGTGAGTGGCCCAGTATATATATTCATGGCAGGTGTTGAAATGCTCAATGTGTCGTTCTATTGCACCTGTCTGGATATCTTTATTTCATTAGTTAATTTCAAGCCAATGTTTACTTTTGTCATTATCGCAGAAGAAATTTATCTTTAAAATTTTTGGATGCCATGTTAATTATGTACATTCAATTTTGATATTCTTTTGCAGAGTGTATTGAATGGATATAATGGGACAGTTATGGCCTATGGCCAAACCGGTACCGGGAAAACTTACACAGTTGGCAGTCTGGGCAAAGATGACCCATCTGAGCGTGGTATTATGGTTAGAGCTTTGGAGGACATAATTTCGAATACAACTCCAGCTAATGATAGCGTGGAAGTTTCCTACTTGCAGGTAGCAATCTATGTTACATCAACATTTCCTTATGTGTTTTGTGTTTGTTGTTCTTTCATATGAACTTCTTAGAGAGTTTGATAATCCACTATGGTCAGGGTTTTGTCCACTATGGTCAGGGTTTTGTGTCAAAGTTCAGGGCAAACTTTATTGTTGAAGTGCTAGATTTCCGCCGTTAGCATGGTTTTGTTCACTGCTCCATGTATTGAAACTTTTCATTTCTTGAGTTGAACGCTACACTGCTAAAAACAAAAAAAGTTTTGGCATTCAGTAGAACTTTGCAATTCTTAATAACAACTTAGGAAAGTAATGTGTGCAGTTTAAGGCCCATCACATCAACTTGTCAATTTGTTGTATGAGACTATGATGAGGTATTACTATCAGGAAGGTGTGAACTTCCACCATCTCTTGTAGAACTCTGTCCTTCTTATTAGTAGAAGAAGAATGGCTGAAAATATAGTTGTTTTCAGTCAAACCCTTGTCTTTATATATTGTTTGCAGTTTAAGTGCCTGCCATATCTTTCAATAACTATTATGAACATAAACTTATATTTTCTCAGTTGGTACTTGTTCCAAAATTCTAAAGATTACTTGTCATATGATCCCTTATATGTTGAAGTAGATAGTCATGTTACTACCACATGTTGGGTGATTGCTCATTTATGAAGAACTGTGTTTGTTGCTCCAGTTGTACATGGAATCTATTCAAGATTTGCTTGCACCAGAAAAGACTAATATTCCTATTAGTGAGGAGCCCAAGACTGGTGAAGTGTCACTTCCTGGTGCTTCAGTAGTAAGAATTAAAGATCTTGATCACTTTTTACAACTTCTGCAAATTGGTGAGGCAAACCGTCATGCAGCTAACACGAAGCTGAATACGGAATCTTCACGTAGCCATGCGATTCTCATGGTGGGTCTGTTGTATAATTTTGGGTTTATTGATTAATGATTGCTAGACATTGTTTCCTTGAATAACAGTGATCTGGACTTATTCATTATTTGAATCTTTTATGTTTACAGGTTTTCATTCGCAGAGCTGTGCAAGGGAATGCTGTAGATGAGATGATTTCTCAAGAAAAAGCCTCTAGGGCTGATTTATCTGGTAGAAATAGTGTACCTATAGTTCGAAGAAGCAAGTTGCTGATTGTCGATCTTGCAGGATCTGAAAGAATAGATAAATCTGGTTTGTCGTCGATACTGTACACCTGAAGTAGTACTTTAAGCTCTCATTTCCCCCCACTTGTTTTTCCATTATTAAAAGATTACTGGCATTTTTTAAATTATTTATGACAATCACTTTTAGGACTCAACACTAAGCATTATTAATTTCACTCGAGGTCTTTCCATAAGTGTTGCTGGGTTCTACATATCTTGTGTTGGAAGCATGATAATTTAAGCCAGATAGCATGTATTCTTCCTTGAAATAATCTGCAGTTTTCAGTTGTAAAATTCTGGGATGGCATCTTGGTTTGATGGCATTGTTATTCCTGACATTATTTTTCTTATGTTGCAGGCAGTGAGGGCCACTTGCTCGAGGAGGCTAAATTTATAAATCTTTCACTCAGTTCCCTTGGAAAATGTATAAATGCATTGGCGGAAAACAGTCCACATATCCCTACGAGAGATTCTAAGCTTACTAGGTTGCTTCGTGATTCATTTGGAGGTTGTCCAGATATCTAACATTCTGCTCTATATCTTTATATGTATATCATTTTTATTTTGCATCATTTTTATTACATCGATAATGTTCTTTGCTATGTATTTGGGCTTAATTAATTGCTTGAGAATATCATTTGGTCATTTGGTGAGACCAGTGAGAAACAGTAATTTGATAGTATGTTTATATATGTTATTCTTCAAATTTGATAGTATAATTGCAGTTTTTATTTTAATTTTTTATGATTTTCCTTTAAGGAAATGCATTATTCTTTCTACTAAATAGGCTCTGCGAGGACTTCACTTATAATAACGATTGGGCCATCAGCAAGGCACTATGCAGAGACCACTAGCACAATTATGTTTGGACAACGGGTGAGGATTTGGAAGAGTGTTTCATCTCTCTTTTAATGCCTTGGAACTTCAGTTTCAATTTGTTCAATATTGTAAGGATTTGGAAGTTTATATATTATGATGAAAACTAGCATGTAAATGCATTATGTTCTTCTTAGACTTTGTCAGGTAGCATTTCTTTTCAATAAATTAGTATTGATGAGGAATGGAACCATGTGGCCTAATTTGAGTTCAAAATGTTAAGAAATGAGTCTGCTGGTTTTGTGACAAAAATTTATATCCCTGCCTCTAGTTGTATCATTTACCCCGTCAAAGAATTCCGGGCCTTCTTTTTCTTTTTTTGTTGAGGAAAATGGTCTAAGGGGTCTCCCTAGTTCAAAAGTCAGGCTAGTTGACGATGTAATCAGCTCAATTATCTGGTCTTGCCTTGGTTATAGAACACCAACTATCAGTTTGTCCAGGTTTCGTTTTGTGTCTCAGTATGTGATGTATTTACAAGGAAGAGAATAGAATAGACAAACAAGGAAGAAGGCATTGAAGTTTATGTTAACCCTTATGTATGGCTAAATTGAGTTCCAATGTAAATTCTAGTATCTGTTTTTGGTTTCATAATACTTTGAACTGCTGATGTCATGTCATGTTATTAGTTTAGCTCATTTATTTAATTGGCAAGAAACTTATATTTCATACAAGACATGGTGTTGCTTCTTTTGCAGGCAATGAAAATAGTAAACATGGTGAAACTTAAAGAAGAATTTGATTATGAAAGTCTATGTCGGAAGCTTGAGAACCAAGTAGACCATCTCACTGCACAAATGGAAAGGCAACAGAAGTTGTTGGACAGTAACAAATTTGAATTGGAAAGTCAGCTGAGAGAGTGTCAATACTCTTTTTCTGAGGCCAAACAAAATCTAATCTCAAGGTCTGAGGTAGTTGTCTCTCCTAGAAACCATATTTGTAATTTGGTTGAAGAATCCTGGCCTTAATATGATGAGGGTTGGATGTTACACATATTTGAGTCTTTTGGTCTGTCTTTTCCTTTTATAATATCTGTTGCATGCTTGCAGTTTTTGGAGAAGGACAATACTCGTTTGGAGTTGGAGCTGAAGGATCTTTTAGATGAGCTGAAGCGTCAGAAAGAACACAGTGATCTGATGCATGATAAGGTTGCACAGCTTGAAGCAAGTTCAGAACATGGCAAGGTATTTCCTTTTTCAAGATACAGTGCGAGAATGTTGGCGTCCATCTTCATTTCATTTTGATGGCTATTCATCTAGTTATTTCCTTGTCAATCTTGCTGAGGCGAGATTGTGGTCATGATTATCGATGTTGGTTCTACCATTCTAGTGGCTAGTCTCTTTTCTCATTATTGATGGCCCACATCCCAACTTTGCTTTTTAGAATAATGGTAAACAAAACAAAAAGTATCATATAGACAAATCATTTATGCAGCAGCAGACACACATATGTAGAGTTTATACTGTTTTCATAATAAAATATTTTGACCTTTATACGCAGAGCACAATACTTATAGTGTTGTTCTTACTGTTAGTAGCAACACCAGCTTGAAAGTTCTATGTATCAGAAAGTATTAGCTGATACCACTCAGTTGTATGAGGAGAAAATAGCAAAGTTGATTAAGCAGCTAGAAGAAGAGCATGATCGTGCTGAACGCGCAGAGGAACAGTTGGATGCGGTGAAAACTCTTCTGACTGAAGGTCAGAAGACTATTCAAGTAAGTTATTTATGCATTTCTCATAGAACATATCATTTTTTTTTTATTCCCTTTTTAACTTTTAACAGTTTTCTGTAATATCCTTGGCATGCTATTTTATTTATTTATTTATTTTGGAAATGGAATTTTAAAGTATGATTTCTTATGCATTACTCATTCACGTTATGTTTGTATTTTTTTTGAAAACTTTGAATTATGGTCTTTTTTTTTTTCTTTTTTTTTCTTTTTTTGTGCATGATGGAAACATTATATCTGACCACAAACCATAATCACTGTTTTTGTTTTTGTTTTTGTAGCAACATGAGATGCAAAATTCTACATATCAGTTAGCACTTGCCGAAACTACTCAGATGTATGAGAAAAAAATATCTGAGTTAATAGAACAATTGGAGGATGATCACGCCCGTTTTGAAGATCTGGAAGAACAATTGGATTTGGCGAAGAAGCAACGTGATCATCAAAACTCAATGCAGGTTAAACTTATCCTTAAAACTTACTAGATGACGCCTTTGTGATGTGCCCTGTATTTGGAAGAGTCCAGTGTGCTTCTGGTGGCATTTATCCAATACTATTATTTTTAACATGTATATAGGCAAAAAAAAATAAAAATTAATCCCTAAATAATTAAAATTGTACTTTTTGTTGAGTTGGGAAAAGTTTTTATGCAGCCGCTATCTGCCTTTAATCTCCCTGGTTTGATGATTCTCCAAAATTCAAGACTCCTTTACACACATACTGTTATTAAAATATGTTGCTCTGTGGTTTAAAATCCAGGGGAAGAAGGAGATTGGTGAACTTAAAGTGAAGTTACAAGAAATGAATCAGCTACATGAACAAGCTGTAAATGAAGTTCAGTCCTTGAAATTAGAGCGTACTGATCTATCAGAGGAGAAGGTACGGTTAACATATAAAAAGGAAAAGTGTGGCTCAGTATTTTTCCCCCCTCAACATGTAGACTACTAGTGATTTTGATGTGGTCATGCATTTGCACCTACGGTTTAAATGAGTTTAGTTTTCAGTTAAGGTTGGGATACTAAATTATTCATGATCTTTTCTGTAATTGGGACTATAAAGGCAAGACTCAGTGAAGAACTTCAAGATGTGAAGCAAAGACTTTTAATTGAAGAGAAGCAAAGGAAGACTGTAGAGAATGAGCTGGTCAAATTAAAGAAGGCTGTACCAGAGAAAGAAGATGATTTTGAGGCAAGTTGTTAATGCATTTTCAAAAATATGATGTTCATCATTAAAATATAAGTTCTTATATTTGAAGTTCTCCAGGACAAGAAATCATATATGAAGGAAAATATACATAAAGGATCTTCTGCTTTTGGGAATCCAATGGGATTACACAATTCAAATCCATCAAGGGATACACTTTCTGGTCAGAGGGCCACAATTGCAAAATTATGTGAAGAGAGTAAGATTTATTATATAATAAAGCCACAAAGTTTGGAGAACTATTTTTGCCTTTTCCAATTCCACTCATTGAAATATTTCCGTTGACAATTTAATTTACTAAATGAATTCAGTGGGGCTTCAAAAGATCTTGCAATTGTTGACATCCGAAGATTCAGATGTACAAACCCACGCTGTGAAGGTGGTAGCCAATCTTGCAGCTGAAGGTACGCATTTTCCTTTATTTTCTATTCTATATTAGCGGATAAATGCATGCTTTTCATCCCCTTTCAAAGGAGTTGACGGTATTATTATTGCAATGTGCTTCATGGGCATTCTGCATCTGACCTTTTCCCCCTTTCCCTCCATCTTTTATGAATTGCTGTCGTCCTTAAGTTTATAGTTTTTGCAAATTACCTTGTCTTAACTTGATTTTACTAGATGAAATTTCTCAGGAACTCTTTGGAGAACATTTTTCTAGTTTTCTCATCATGCAAAAATGTAGGACGTACCGTAGCTGTGTAATATGCAGAAAACCAGAAAAATTTGCCCATTTGGTCATTTAACTGGGTAGCATTATTCTACCTTTATGTAATATGCATCTGTTAGTGTTTCTGTTAAAGAAAGACATGCATCTGTTTCACTGAAGTTCTTATTCTGGAATTTGGTTAAGCTATGGGACAGGTTAGCTCGAAGTATGATCCAGATTTTGCTTAGATCCAAGTAGTCTAAAAATAAAATATGTAAATATGGGCCAAGTAAAAGAATATTCATATTCAGGCCAAAAAAGAAATGAAAAAAAGGAGTGTTCATGTTAAAAGATTGGTTGAAGTACTAACACTGTTTGTCATTTGTCAAGAAAAATATATATTATATAAATCTTAATATCAAATTTTGTTAGCTCTTGGGTATGTGTTAGTACGTACATGCTACTTATGTTTCTAGCCACACGCAAACACGCACTTCTTGCTAGAAAGCAGCGCACACATTTCGTGATAGAAAGTAGCTGTTTATTTGTTTTGCCTAATCAACAACAAAGTTATTTTTGGATGTTTTCAGTAACAAAAATTAAAAGCAGTCAAAATAACTTCCAGTAGATTGATCTTGTATAAATAACTACATAATATTGCTAGTAATATTTGATGTGGGCGTTATTCAACAACTATTTTTTACCTTTATTTGCCAATTATCTTTAATCCCACTGTTAAATAGAGAAAATCTTAATCCCCACAATCAAATGCCATGTGTTATTAGGTTGGTATCAGAAAATCAGTCTAATGGGAAAAAAATTTGTGTTCCTATAAAATTGATGCATGCTACTTTGATTTTCTCATAAATTATAATAGTGATCTTCTATGGCATATTTTTATGCATTTGATTTGAAAGGTCTCTTTCATGATCTATCACTGCTCCTGTCACAGGGCCAACAATTAACTTGAGGATTTAGTTATGTGTACCAATTAAGGTTTTCCTTTATTTTCAGATACTAATCAGGCAAAGATTGTGGAGGAAGGCGGTTTAGATGCTTTGCTTACTCTGTTGCGATCCTCACAAAATACAACTATCCTTAGAGTGGCTTCTGGGGCCATTGCCAATTTGGCAATGAATGGTAAACCTAATTCCTTTTTTCACGCACTGTAGCATGCTTGTGGAAAATGCAAACCAATCTGATTATTAAGCATATACCATTGGAGTTGCTGATTATATGAACATTGAACTGCACACTTGTTGACAAATATAAAACTATGTATTGCCTGCTATCTTGTGGTCTTGTAGTAAGGTCGGCAGAAAATGACTCCTTAATTCTAGGAAAGGCAAGACCCTAGGCAGTAAAAGGTTGGGGCTTTGGAGGGGTGGGGAAAGAAATTGATGTTAAGAGTGTTGAATTTTGATCGTTTTCCTTAATTTATATCCTCCTCTTCTTATTTTGTCTTTTGTTTCTCTTTTAACTCTTCTCAGAGGTAAATCAAGGCTTAATTATGAGCAGAGGTGGAGCTCAACTACTAGCAGATACAGCATGCAAGGCAAATGATCCACAAACTCTTAGAATGGTTGCTGGAGCACTCGCTAATTTATGCGGAAATGGTAAGCATAAGATGATTTTAGAGTACTTTATCAAGAACTTTTGTACATAGCATATGGACACACGGTTTAACTTCAAAGTACCGAATGATCTTTCCTTAACCGAATCACTAATTAGCATCATCATATCGTTTATGCCATATGTGGTTGAGTACTCAAAACATGGTTTAAACTCCAAATGTATCTTATTATGTTATCTCTTAAGTGTCCTTTTAAATGGATGGAGGCAAGCGTGGTTTTTGTTAATTACAGAAAGATTACACATGATGCTGAAAGAAGATGGAGGCATTAAGGCACTCTTGGGAATGGCGAGGTCCGAGAGTAGCGATGTTGTTGCTCAGGTTGCTAGAGGGCTGGCTAACTTCGCAAAATGTGAATCCCGTGGAATTCTTCAAGGTTCGTAGAAGTTGCCCTTTTCGTAGTTGCGTAAATTTAAACGCTGCGTCTTAATTGAGTATGGAGTGTAACATGTGCAGGACACAGAAAAGGTCGTTCACTTTTGATGGAAGATGGTGCCCTTACCTGGTTGATTGGAAACTCCAAGACTACCTCAACTTCAACACAACGCCATATGGAGCTTGCTCTCTGCCATTTGGCACAAAATGGTAATAATCCCACTGACTGGACTTAAGCATTTTTGACTGAGAATTTTACATATTTCAAATCAATCAGACAACCAATAGTGATTACATTACATTCCTCAAGTTTTTGAAAGTTTTAAAGAATGATTCAACTAGTAAACACAAGCAGCAGAAAAACTATGACGGGTGTTACAAATTCGTATACAATTTGGTCAGATGCTGCACTTTCTAGGTTTAGAAATTTTGATGCTTAGTATGATGAATGAACCTTTTTACCTTTCAGATCATAAACTACTAAGGCAGTAATTCTATTATCTATTATTCATGCAGAGGACAATGCAAGAGATTTCATATCCAGTGGAGGGCTGAATGAGATTGTACGAATATCAGTCGAATCCAGTAGGGAAGATATCCGCAACTTAGCAAAGAAGGCGTTGAGAGTGAATTCAAAATTTCAGAATGAGATGCATGCTGAATAGTAACGTGTATAGAATCATAACCTTTGTAGCATATTGTTTTGTAGCCATATGTGTTTTTTTTATCAACTGAAATTGGAAGTCTGGACTTGAAAGAGTGAAGGCTCTGGGCCTTGGTTTTGCGTGATGCATGGATTGGGAGATCTACAATGATTTTTATGGGGAAATGCTATTACCAGCCCAGTTCTTTTGCTCATCATTTATAAGGCCAAAAATACACGAGGGACATATCGAAAAAATTAAAATTAAAAAAATTAAATGGGAAATATTTACGAAGAAACAGTACTTGTCTAAGTCTTGTGATACTCTATTTCATAAAATCAAAATCTTGTTTTGGGGCCAGAAACAGCAGTTGAAGGTGGATTTGACTGGACTGAAAACCCAAATTACCCCAAGACCTTGGCCTAGGCCTTAAGGCTTAAACCCTGAGTCGGATCTAACTCAGACCATTTTTACATAGTTTATTTTGATTAAAGAAAAACAATGTCCAATCTCATTCCATCCCCAAGTAATACAATCATACAAGAGTAAAATCATGATGTCAGTAAATCATTCACACGGCAGAACCATATTTAGGGCTTGTTCGAAGTGCTTCTGGAAAAGCTAAAAGCATTTTCAATCAAACAGCAGATATTCAAAGTGAAATTCGATCAACCGGGTTGACGTGTAACCCAGTCCTAGTACTTGGATAAACTGACACATCGAGATACAAATGATTTACTATTATTAACTACCATGAAATTTACATTGGCTTTTATACTAAGCATTAAGTTCTTACAGATTGCAAACATAAATACAAAAAAATTGAACAAATAATAAAAAACAGAAAGAACGGTATTAATCTCGTCATTCTACAGTTCAGCAACAACAAAAATTAAAATTGCCACAACATGGTCTCCCATGTTGGGTGGCAACTATCACAAAATTTGCTTTTGTACCTGCTTTTGCTGCAACCGCCAATTTGAGAAATAATGACCAACACTTTACATGCATGCTAGCACCTTTTCCAGTACAAAGAACCCACCAATCTTGGCAAACAAAAAAGAAATCCAAAAGAAAGCTAGCGGGATAAAATCTCTGATACACGATCTTGAGCGTCGGCAGGAATATCCCTTCCTGGCACCTGGACCTTTAGAAGATTTGCGTACCTGTCAGAGAAATGTAACTTGTTATTCGGCAGCTACACTTGTTTGTCTGAACATAATAAATAGAGAGATTTATTGACTAACTCTGAGGTTGTAAACAAGTGCTCATGCTCTGTGATGAAGGCTAGCAAGGCCTACAAATAGGTAGAAAATATTGATCACTGGAAAATACAAAACTTGCAGAGTAAAATAAAAAAAATTTGATACCGATGACTTGCCTCAAATGGCATGTTTAGTAGTTCATAGTAAGTCCGGACATGATCTAGTCTCTGTTGTACACCTTCACTGTTAATTGATGGGATAGCAGCCAGGGACTGCAATGCCAATAATAACAAAAAGGTGGTAAAGTTACTAAATTCAAGATCAAAATCAGAAAGCTTTATCTCAACATTCGGGAAGGGTTTATGGATTGAAGCGAAAACGAACTAGGTTAAAAATTATATGACGACTAGCTCTTAAGTCAACCCTCTAGAGAATGATACCAAACTCCAGCAAGACCAACAGGAGGTAAAGGAATTCACCATGTTCCTTGGGCATTTATTAATGAGGTGGTTTTGTATATGGGGAAGTGCATTTGTCCCGGGCATTTTCAACATATGATAAGCAAATGCAATTCTTAGCATGAAGTGAAACAGAATACCATAACACTTCTCTCTCTATCCCCTTTATACATGAAAGACAATGCAACTTCCCAATTGATCAGTCTTTTAGAAAAGGCTTCTCGATTCCAATCACTCAAACAATGATTCATCACAAGCTTATATGCCCTATAGAGTCATGTCCCATTCCACTTAATGATATTCTATTTAAAGGGAAAACTTTCATGGCAAGATCTACTCGTTGACAGACTGAAGGATTAACAGAGAGTGAGATTTATCAAATACGTCTAGCAATTAGGGAATGCATTAAACCATATCAGATATGGATTAGAAAATGATTTACCTGTTCCAGTGCAATTGAATTCCGACATATCTGCTGAACCCCAAAAAGGTTGATGGATTTCATATCAGCCAAAGCCTGTTAAGATTGCATTATCTCTCATCAGCATTCGGCAATCAACAGAAGGAAAAAAAAAAATCGGTCTGAAAGGAAAAGAAGAAATGTACAAGTATATATAGTATATAGGATATATCTCTGAAACTACAATGTGCAACACCAGCAGATGGAATTTCATGAATGATCTAACAATAGATTCTATAGAAGGTACAAACCTTGATGGATGCATTTGCTGCAATGCTACAAATTCCACCAAATATGTAATTCCGCTTCACTCCCGCAACAAAAGGTGCCATTTCCTCATCTCTGCGTGTTATCTATGGGTAGAGAAACAAAAATAAAATGTAAGGTCCATTTCCAAGAAAACGTGGCACTCAGAAAAAGTGGTTCTTAAGGAATTAATTCCTT
Organism: Prunus dulcis; assembly: GCF_902201215.1. Lineage (NCBI taxonomy): Eukaryota > Viridiplantae > Streptophyta > Magnoliopsida > Rosales > Rosaceae > Prunus > Prunus dulcis. The sequence continues at coordinate 19,946,655 of NC_047651.1, read as the reverse complement.
TATTAAAATACATTTCCTTTAAAAAGCAGTAGGGTATAGTCATTTTTGTGTTTAGCATATCCCTCCAAATCAAGAGAGAAAAGTACAAAAGCAGTAGTGTATAGTGTTTCCAATCTGCTAAAGCTGGAGATGAGCTAACCTGCGCAGTAAGTGAAATAATGAAGTCATCTGGTTCTTCCGCATCCTGGTCTTCCATGTATTCCCTATTTGTCATTTCCTGTTTAAACCACAATTTTCAGTCCTAAGATGCTATTCTTGTTGCAGGACAATTCTAACATGTATCGCTCACAAACTAGACTCTATTTGTGAACATCTCAACATACCTGCATATGGAAAATTGTCTCCAATTGCATCTCAACACGTAAAACCTTGAGGCAGTCAATTGCCAATTTTCTATACTCATCTGCAAATGATGCTAGATCCCTGGATGCAGCACTAGTTGTTCGTTGATGATGATTCTTGCCACTCTCTTCTACTTGATTTGGAGCTTTGAAAGTTGTCTGCCCAAGCCTATGTAATGCACAAAATTGTGCTCCATTTAAGCTATCATAAATAAATTGCTACTGAAAAGATTTAAAAGCTAACTTTTCAATGAAATATGAAACAAATGTAGGATACCAAACTGAATAAAAATATCAAAATGATCCTATGTTTGAGGTTAAGACTTGTGCAAATTGAAAACGAATGGGATCAATCAGCAAATGAGGGGGTTGTAGATTCTTCTTTTAGCTCAAGTTCTGAAAAGAATTAAAACTTCCCTCATGAGTGTGTGAAACACCAAACTTCTAAAAACAGATTCTTCGCATCCATAAAGGTAACATAAGTTCTTGGATATGCGTTTCCATTTTCTAGGGAAGGAAAGTTAGCATCAAACAATTTCATTAGCATAACATTCACACAAGTAGATTCATAATTATTCTCATGATAACACATTATATAACACAACTCATTTCCACATGGAGAAGAGCATAGGGACTAAGAATAGGATCTTTCTGCTTCTTGGTTAAACTAACAAGTTTCCTGTTTTTCCACTATGTGATCATTTGCACACGCACTGAAACTAATAAAAGAAAATTCCAAAATAAATTCTAGACTGCGGCCAGATGAGAGCTTGCCTTTCAATAGACTCCGCAACATACTCCAATGAATCACTAAGGGAAGCCAGCAATATCAGTTTGTTATCATCACGAATAAGATTATCCTGTGAGAGGCAGAGTTGAAAAAGAAAGTCAATCCATAATCTTAACATTCAATGAATTAATCAATTACTTCATTAGCAAGGCTTCAATACTACATGATCTGAAGAGAATTTAATCTAAAATCTTTTACTGAACAAATAAAAACAAGAAACAAGATAAAAATGACATGTTGAACATTCAAGTGGAAAGAATAACTTGTAACATCAAACAGCAATTGAAATACCTGCTTAATAGGCCGCAAATTCAATAACAAATCACTTAGTTCTAATTCAACCTCAAGATTTTCAGAATCCGAAGCATGGTTTTCAATATTTGACTGACCAAATGCATTTGGTAAACATGAACTTGCTGGATCAAGACGCATCAATTGCTCGATATCATGTCTGCCAATGAGCATATAGCTCTGCTTCTCCAGAACTGCCTGAAGAATACCAAAAATTGAATGAAACAATAAAGGCGATCACTTGTCATGGCATACGCCACCCACTGGCTATGAACCATCTTAAGCAATATTTATCAGGGTACAGGAATCAATAACTTATAAATGACAGAATGGGAAAATCAATCTAAAATTGTTGACATTTATATTTGTGTACAGTTGGCATCATTCATTTAAGTTATATTAGGATTGGCATCATTCCGGAAACTGTACAGCAACTAAATTTTTTATAAAACAATGTCAATATAGTGTTTGTCCGTTAAACTCCACGTCTCCTCCCTTAGAAAAGAAAGAGATAACACTTGTCTACAACAGCTGAAACAACCAATCCAGAAGAACATTAAATACTCTAAACATTAACATAAAGAAAAACAAGAAGTAAACACAAAATAATCAATGGAAAAGAAGCAGAGAATAACATATCCAAAAATAATATTGTTGTGCTAAGTCAATAGGAAAGTGAAAAGGGAAACATCCTTGCCTCCATGTATGAGGTCCTGCATCTTTCATAGGTTCGCTCAAGGAAAGTTTGCACATACTTCACAAGGTCACCAGCAAATTTAGGCATAGCTTGTGCCCAACCAAGCACCTAGAGTAAATTATTTCAAAGAAGATTATTCATCCATAAATGTGAAATAACTTGAGCATAATTTTAAAAAAAATGTTCTACAATGGAGTAGAGAGACACTACTGCAATACTATAAAGTATAAGAATTCTCTGAAAAAAACCTAAAACTTACCTCTTTTGCTAAATAATCTATTGCCAGCAGTCCCTGTAAGACAGGTCGACCCTTCTCAATTGATGGAGTATAAGAAGCAGCAGCATGTGCTCTGGGCCGGAATGCAGCTGGACCTATAAGAATGAGAATGCTTCCCGAAATCAGATCTTTTATTACAAATGAAGATCCCAAAAGCCTGATGGCCATATCAGGTGTTTAAAAAATATAATAATTAGGACTGGTGACCATATGAGTCACACAAACATACTCATCTTTACATAATTTTATGACATAATCCAGAGTGCAACTTTCAAAATCACTTGAGTAGCAGGAATTATTTTGAAAAGTAAATAAATAAGAATTCTCTTTTAATAAACTGAATAAACATGTCTAGACAATTAAGAAACTATGTATTCCTGTTCCTCCACTTGCTTTCTTGCACAGTAACTGTTATATTATGGATGCGAAAACTTTTGTTCAATGTTCTGAATGTGCAAGGCAGTAATAATAGAATTCTCTCTTATTGTTTACAGAAATGGTGTCTGCAAACAATTAGGAATTATACAAAAGGGCATGAGTCTTTAATCTCTTACTTGGGTAAGAGACCTTTAAGAGAGATAGCTTACACCGAAGTATTATTAAACATTTAAGTATCTACATATGAGTGAAATCATTTGGCCAACATAGTTTCATGCTATGCAGGTTAATAGAAACAAAAGGAGTCATTGTAGAGTAACTAGTTATGGAACTTGCTTGATATAGCTTGCTGCACGCCTTTTCTGTAGTCTACAAACATCGTTGGTAAGAAATGGTCTTTCACAAAGTTCTCCACAAAAGCCAGCAATCCATCATTACTGCAGATTCAGAAGTTGGCATTACAATTTTTTCCAGTAAAGTAAATGGATAATTAAAAAAAAGGAGGAATTGCAACACCTATAATAACAGGAGAATGGTAGATAATGAAGAAGATGAACCAAATTCATTTGTGGATCAATAAACAAAACAAAGAGATCACTTCATCAATAGTTCTTCTCTAACACCCTAAGCATAACCAACTTCAAACGGCAAGAATCCAAATTTTGGAGGATTCCAATATTTAAAGTACGCAGCATGTGCTTATGCATGGAGATTAGTAAGACTACAAATAATGGTTGAGAGATACCAAACTTCAAACCCATATTCCTGAAACATTGCCCCTAAAATAGTTAAACCTTTATCATTGTGACTATGTATGAAAAGGGTTTCATCACATATTGCCTTGTGTGTTAAATAAAAACTGAAGGCTTTCAGACTCCTGGCTGTCTACCCAAACTCGCGAATCAATACTGATATATGATAGGCAACTGAGAAACAGTTGATACAAATATGAATATGAGGAATTATAGGCTTCAATATATAGTTGGAACAACTGAACCACCTACAGGAAAATTACTGGACACATGCGACTTTTACCTTCCTCAACAGGATTTTCTTCTGCCTACATATTTCACTTCGCATGCCGATGAATATTTGATTAAGCAAGAAAATGAAAATAGTGTGAAAGTCACTAAGAATCACTAGCATCAATGCCATATGCATAAGCACTCAAAAAAAAATTAATAAAAAAAGGTTTTGATGCTTTACGCTAGCTGGGAATACTTTTTGGGAAGCATTGATGCGACCTTATCTGTAAACTGAAGAACACAGAAAGTCAGAAAAGGCCAAAAGAAGAACCCACTGTGCACAAATCATACATCTCGTGTTTAAAGACATTATTAAGAACAACATAAAAACCTGAATAACAGGCCGGTATATAGATGCTGCTAGATATATGCCTTGCTCAGGCAAGACAGCTGCAGACCCATAACCTTCTTGTGATACGTTTGAACCCTTCCTACTCCAGCCTTGACGAATGAGGTCAGCCCCTGGAGAATGGAAGATGCAGGCCACGATAACATTTTAATAACTAATAGAAATGTCAGACACACAACATGTTGAAAACTGGGAAAAAAAAAAATTTAATAAAATAAAATACCATAGTCGAGAAGAATGTTTCTTATGAAAGTAGCAGCCTATTGAGAAAGTCTTCAAACTAGAAAAGCACCCCTAAGAAGGTCTTAAACAGAAACTCCAACTTGAGGATTGGTTGTGGTATCAAACACCACAAAGCAAAAGATTTCGAAAAACCCACTGCATAACAAACTGACTCATATTTGTGGAAGGATGGGCAAGAGCATCCTTCTTCATTATCTACTGTATCTTCAGTTACAGACAACAAATCATTTCAAACATATAAGAAAAAGGTGAAAGCGATCTAAGCAATAAGGTCACTCTATGCAATCCTTGGGGTGATGAGCACTGATTTACTGTTTGCAAAATTAACCATTGCATACTCCATGATCATGCTAATGTCCAGCAATATAGGAAACAACAGCAAGATAAATGATAAAATATATTAAGTATCCATTAACACACATCAGACAAGCTCAATAATCAGCAAGTACCATATCAATCTATTGTGTCTATCATGAAAAACGAAGGACTTTATTAGGACTTTAGAAGTAAAAAACCTGTGTCATCAGATTTCTGATGTGAATTTTATGCTTCTCATATACATAACAAGTAGCTCATCAAATAACTACGCAAATAGAGCTCATTTCCTAAGGAGTTTGTGCAATCACATATGTTACATGAACTTGGGTATGGGAGTCAGACGAGGGTCGATGCCAAAGTATATCAGGGTTTGTCTTTCTCCGAAGGTCTTCTATGCATCTGCAATTCCTAGTGCCCCTTACCACTTACCTGTGCCATGTCTTATTGACAGCAGTATAAAGCAACAAGATGAAGTGAAGGGTCCAAGTAACTTTGCAACATTCATATCACTCATATTTAATTATTTATAAACCATCACTTACACAGAACTGCCTTTAAATTTCTATATAAAACCTAACAAAGGTTGTTGAAACCACACCATCAATCTAATTCAAGAACGCCATAATTTGACGTTATCCATTAGATAAGGCTGACATTCTAGCCGGGATAGATACAGAATATTTAAGTGATGCGCATGTGTGGGTGTATAAAGGAAAAGGAACTGCAGGAGCAAAATCCAGCATACCTTGGTTGGGAATAGAAATAGTAGCATCCGTGAAGCGAAAAGCAAAGGTAAGACCCTCTTCTGCACCATTCCTGTTACCCATCATCATGAAAAAAAATGGTATGAGTCCATAGATAGTAACTCCATGCAAAAGGAGATATCCAGAAGAGTCAGAAAAGGGAGCTAATGTCGCCAATGACATATTATGCCTATAGAATTATTCCTCAACCACTTACAGAAATCCATATATAACAGCTATCAGAGAAACACCACCTAACTAATGTGTCATGGTCAGTTGGTTATAATGAACACATTCCCCACCATGTTATCACTTTAACTGTTCTATACATAACCTTAACAGAAAAGAAACTCAACAAAACCTAAATATTGTAAAAGCAGAATCAACAAGGAATATTATATGGTTAGATGAAAATAAAACAAATTTACTTGCCTCTTGTCTTTGGAAGGGACCTTGTTTGCAAGTCTAGCAGTTTGTACAGCAGCATCGGCAGATGCAGCTTCGGGAGTTGCCCGCATGATTTCACAAATAAGTTGTTGACATTCACTCTTTAACATATGAAAAGAAAAGGATATGAAAGAGTTTTTAGAACCAACATGCATGTCCCTAAACAGATTACGGGATACATCATCTGGAATTAATCATCGAAAACTTGAAACAGATTACCTGTAATACTGTCAAGGAAAAACCAATGCTGTAGCCTCCAGTAACTTGAGATACTTCCAAATCGGGATTCCAATTTACATCTGTTGGCATTGATTTTGGTGTGTTCATGTCCATTTGAACAGAAGACTTTGATTCCAAAAGCTCCCCAACAACAACATGATTCTCTGAAGAATTATGCTAGGGAATTTAGTTTCAACGTTAAAAGTATGTTATGTACAAAAATGAAAACCTAAAAACTAGAAATAATAAGAACACAATAACAATCAGAAAGTAACTCACCAAATATCCGAACAACAGCATCTAAAATCGAATCAAGAAGTTCTTTAGCCGCGGCCTGTGCTTTCCCTGCAGGAGCCATCACAGGTGAGACAGGGCTTACCGCCAAAAGAGTTCCAGACAATGATATCCCATTCTGACGCTTCTGCTTTGGCAACTGATAACTTTGTAACTGTCCCTTCATGAAATGTAGACCAGCACTTGCAGGTCGGGCAGCCTGCCCCATGCCAGATCTCGAAGAATTAACAAGCTCTGCATGAGTTTTAATCTTGGATGTGATAATCTCATGAATTGTAGGTCGCAATCTTTGGCTGTTATAGGGAAGAAAACAATATCGAAGAAGTTGTTGATAAATCATCTTGAAATACAGCAGACGACAAACCAAACAAGGAAAAAGTATATCAACAAGAGAACAAACCATATTATAGCGCCAGCAGCCGCAACTTTTCTAAGCATGCAAAGGCACTCAACCATGGTCTGCAGATACTTGACATGAAGTGGAGCATCACTTTTCTTTATTGCTTCCTACACCCAAATAAAAACCCAGAACTTTCAGCACTAAGAATGAGAAATTCATTCAAAAGCTAAAATGAGATGTGGTTAATCAGTCTTCATACAAGAAATTCGTCCGGGGTGGAGTACTGAAGCCATGTTGGCATCTCACGAGGCACAATTTTGACATCACCATTGACCCTATGCCCATCTGAGGTAGCTTCGTCATGCAGTTCCAGAGTGCCCTCCTCATCAGGGCCATCAAAAGATGAACTGAACAAAACATTCAGAATTTAATATAAATTTACAAAATGAAAAGCACAATATAATAATATGTCAAATTATAAACAGAATTCATCCATAGTAGATTTAAATTTTCAATCAAACAGATGGAAAAGATTGTTGCAAAGGATATCATGAAAAGCCTAGACACAAAAAGAACTGGCCGTTTATTAGGATTGAGAAACCAGAGTAACCATTTTTTAACTTCTTTCCAAGCACTAGTTTAAACAGGCATTAAGCAGCCAATAAAAAGTTCTCTCCAACAATTTAACCTTGTGGGGGATCTTCCCCATATCTGAAGACCGAAATTATTATCCTACTCAAATATACATGCTTCCAGGAGGATCTTGAGAAAATAAAATAAGCCAGCTAAAGAAAAAATGTCAAGTAAGAATTTGAGACATGGGAACATACGTTGATTCTAGAGGAGAGTATGAACAAAAAGAAATCCACAAATTACCACGTAATAGAATTTTCAAACGAATATAATGTAAATCAAATTTTTGGTTGAATGAAAACCCAGCATGCAACAATAAAGATAGTAGCAGCTTCAAGCTGTTACAGATAATTTTCTAATCTTACCCTCCATCAATGGAACCTGTCCTATATGATCCATCTCCATGAATACCAAATTGATTGTCACCTTTTAACCTGGTTCTTCGAGACAGGGATTGTGAGTTACTCATTGAAAATACAACAGCTGTGGTGGTTGGTACCTCATCATCCATTTCATGCAAGCTCAAAGCAGCTGAGCTGCAGAAAATAATCAGCACAAGGATTATATCTGAGAAGTAGCTTTTGATGGTATAGGACAGGAAAAAAAAAAAAAAAAAGATTTACAAATCTAGCAAATTAATCAATCACCAATTTCCTCAAGAAGAAGAAAAAAGTGCTCCCAGAGTCGGAGTTCTGTCTCAAAATGGCATAGGTTTGTATAAAATTCTGAGTCAATTAGACAGTAAGATATTAACTCGAGGTCTGGTTCACTTTTCACTTGCACATAAGGTTTTAATATTATTCCTTTTTTTTGTTATGCAAAGAATAGAAAGAGAAAATACAATTCTGGCAACCGCTGTTCCTATAGACCAACTTTCTTCTCAAATCTCACCAATTCAGAAGAGAGAGAGTTTGGGAGGAAAACTGATTTTTTCTCCACCTTTTCTTGTTCATTTCCATTGAATAAGTAAACAACAAAAAGGCAAAAGAACTTAATTAGTTTCTTTTCTTTTTTCTTTTTCCTTTTCTTGATTGGTTAACCAAAATTAGGTTTATGCTAAACCCGAAAAACTTCAAGAGTAGCATGCAACAGCAGCAGCAGCAACAAACAGAAAATGTACAGCCAACATGAATCTCTATAAATAGAGAAACCAATAGATTTTAGAAAAATGCCCCAATGCCAAACAACACAAAACCTCCGAACCACCATATTAGTATGCAAAACAAATGAAGATTATAACATAAAAATGTAAAATATGTTTCTTCTTTTTTCCTTAAAACTACTATTTCTAAAGTGATGCTAAGGCGTAAGAAAGTAGCCCACAAGACAGAGATAAGTAAATACCTATATTCACCCTTGTTGTAAAGATGAGCATGCAAATCCTCTAGCACTTTATAAAACAGAACTCCTCGCAACTTTGTCAACTCAGAGCGAACATCTTGAAGGGCACCAACCTGGGCCAATCAATTATAATTACCAACTCATATACACAACTAAAATGGTATCTTTGAAATATTTACTCTCAGTGCTAAATTGCGTCAAGGAAAAAAAAATGAGAAAGCATGAATCTATTAAGGCCCTATCCTGATGACCTTAGGCAAATTTTAGAAAGAGACTGGAGCATCAGGCAGACAACAATGCAATATCTATTATCATCAGAATAATGCCACCAGGTTTGCAACTGAAGAGAAGCTATCAATTTAAATTACCACCTTAAAAATAAATAAAAAAGAGTTGACAAACTTATTGAACTTAAAATTTGATGCTTCTTGAAAAACAACCTACCGTTTGAAGCCCCTCCCTTTCAAGCATCAACATTGATTGAACATGAAATTGAACTGCAGCATAATACTGCTTTTCATCAATCAGCTTCTCTATCCGAGTGGGAACCTGAGCCACAATTTGAAATAGATGATAGATCTTCAGAATTTACAATTAATGGCATGAAGATCATTCAGTTGGAAATTTTTTTATCGCTGGTAGTTCAATGACTAGGTCTGGATACCAGACAATGAAGATGTATCAAACCATGTGTGTTAAATCTGCAACTATAGAGCTAAGTCATGAGTGGTAAGGTGATGCGGGGGTGTGTTTGTGTTAAATCTGCAATTGTACTTCTAATTCATGGGTTTTAAAGGTCAGGATACAAATACATTAACATGTATCAAATTAAAAATTATACATCCATACATGTATGCATGCTCATGGATTTATTTAGTATGAGAAACGAATATGATTACAGCTCAAGTACAACGGATTAAGCAGAGTGCTGTTGGCACACACTCCTAAAAGCTAAGATCATGGTCAAGAGTTTACTATGACTGACTGAAACTATCCCAATACCATTGATCCTGATACAATCTAAAGACAGGAAAAGATAAGACAAACCTTAGCTATGCCCTCAATTTGATCTAAGAGGGAGATTATGTGACGCAATGTAACCGACCGGTACCATAACTGATGCAGTTGTTTATTGCGTGCACTAAGACGCTTCTTTGCTTCAGCCAAATCAACCTTTAAGACACCAATACTTTCAGTAGATTCGCTGAACAACCGCAAGATCTGGAAGGAATTGAAAAGAGTGAGATAGTAGTATGCAAGAGTTAACTCTTGTTTCCGACAAACCCCACTTCCTCCAAAAGAAAAAACTAAAACGCAGATACAGCAATTTTTTTAAATAAAAACATTCTTAACATTTTTATTTTTTGTATGAAAACATATGAATGTATTAAACACCTAAAAGATTCAGTTTTTTATCACCGTGGTTGCTAAAAAAATAGGAAATTAAAGAAAGACTACAGAAAAAAAGGGACAAATGCATTATAAATTTTGATCAAGAAAACTATAAGAAACCTGAGAATAATTTTGAATTGCTTTGTTGAAGCCACTGTGATAGTTATGCACAACTTCATCCACAACCTCCTCAACAACATCACTTTGCTCCTTCAAAAACTGGACTTCAACTTCACGATCTTTGGACGTCAAAATATGGACAACATGAGGTAATGAATCAAAACGAGCAGCAGCCCAGCTCTCATCTATATTTGCAATCTCTTCCCTCAAATGCTGAAATTACCATAATATAACAGAAGGAAAAATGAGAAAGTAACATCAAGAAGCGGTATGCACAACATGGCATACATGCTAAAGTATAATCACTGTATTAAATTATTGTATTGCATATGTCCGTCCATGCTTCTAGCTCTAGATGCAGAAATGTATTACTGTAAATTCTTTGTATGCTCTTACCTCACAAGGTCATTGGTATAATTTCAATAAATTGACATTATGCAGGGCGCCAGACATGAATATATAGAAACCTCCAGCTTCTTCTTTTTTTCTTTTTCTGATCAGTAGAAATAACACTACAGTGCCTTTCATAAGGTTTTTCCTAAAAGCTTACATGCATGTTGTTGTGTATCATCTTCTTTGTTATGGGAGGAGAATACAATATTTCAATTCCAACAGGTAATACAAACGTGAAAAATGGGAATATGAGCTCCATATCCGGTGCACACCACCACAAAAATAGTCATTAACAAGTACAATAAGATGAATGAACTGAACTTACTTCCTTGTCTGGAGACACAGGCAATCCATCAAAAATTCCCATATTGAGCTTTCACCTCGGAAGAGCTGTACAACTCAACTCATTCCAGCACAGCTTAGTCCAAACTGAAAATAAAAGGCACTGTTCATACGCTACTACTTTGTTTCAATCCAAGGCATAACAATTAGCTTTCAACACAAAACTAACTAAAGTAAATGCTGGAAGGATACTCCGTTGAACTAAGACTTTTAGCTTTTTTAAACCAACACAACCAAAAAAGTATGTTCTAATTTCTATTAAATTATTTCCCTTTTTTTTTTTTTTTTCCTAAAATGTGAGCAACCAAAGAGGGCATTATTGAAACTCCAGTTCCAAATGCATATGCAGTATCTTCAAAGATGCAGAATTAGATTATCTTCAACTAAGCTCTACACAAGTAGTCGGCAAAGCAGAGCTGAATTTTCTATACCTAAAACCACTACATGTTGTAGCTAACTATGTTGTAGTTCTATTACCTAGCAACAAATGATTCCTGCTTTGTTTAACTAGATGTTCATTCATCCAAATGCACATTTATTTAGCTATGTTGTAGTTCTATTACCTAGCAACAAAACTACAGTAATGACCACTGATTCCTGCTTTCTTTAACTAGATGTTCATTCATCCAAATGCACATTTATCTAGCTATGTTGTAGTTCTATTACCTAGCAACAAAACTACAGTAATGACCACTGATTCCTGCTTTCTTTTACTAGTGTTCATACATCCAAATGCACATTTATCTAGCTATGTTGTAGTTCTATTACCTAGCAACAAAACTACAGTAATGACCACTGATTCCTGCTTTGTTTTACTAGATGTCAGCAAAAGAAATCGTGAGGCTCAGATACAAAACAAGAGCACAACGATCAAAGGAACAAGAATCACAAGAACAAAGCCCACCACCAACAGCAACAACAGAAGAAGATGACGATTTCACAACCAAACCCCCAAGCCACTCCCAAAACCATGGCAAATATCATAGCACTATCAGATTTAAAACCAAGAATGATGATGACAAAGAATGTGTTAGGACTTGTAACAAAAAGAAAGAGTAGTTAAAGAAGGTAAGAATGGACTACAAGTAATAACAATGGACTGAAGGTAATAGCAGTGGACTACAGGTAATAACAGATGACTTCAGTAATAACAGTGCACCCAGAAAAGTATAATAATTCCACTGAAACTTCACAAATCATTGAAGCAAAAATGAAGCACATACCTATAAGAAATTAAAAGACTTAACAACAACAACAAAAAACACCATTCTTCCAAAAAGATTAAAGCATATAAAATTTTGAAAAATACTTACATGAAGCCAAAATACAACAAGCTATATATTCATCTGCAGTAACTGCCAATTCTGTCACACCCCAAAATTGAGGTGTGAGTTAAAGGGATGCATAAATGAATAAATGTCAAATAAAAGCATAGGAATAGAAGGATTATTGATAAGTTGGAGACTGTACTGCTGGTATGGAAACAACCAATAAAATTAAACTTAGTTGGTTGGACTTTGTTTTCAACCTTTTTTAACAACAAGGATATTTTAAACTACAAGACGTTTCAATACAAAATTTGGTAAAAGATTAATGGAAGAAATCAACAAACTTAAAAGAACTTAAAATGGTTAGAAACTTCTCATTGATTTTACTAGCCACAAGGAAAAATCTGCAGGTACGTCCTGTAAGATAAAATGCACCAAAAATTGAGCTTTGCACCAAAAGGCACGAAACTTTCCACAATTGAAGAAGGCATGTGAAACTAAATTATGTCAAAATTTCAAAGAATTCCGAGTTTAAATGATACTTCAAATGCTCAATGCAAAACGGGTAAACTGCAGGATTCTAAAAATTCCTGCTGCATAAGTTGTGCTGTGAAATTGTAATAGATTGATCAGTTAACTTAAAGTTTCCTTGCAATTAGGTTATTGCACTATATTAATAGCAACTTCCATATCAATTTTTTTTTCAAGTTTAATATCAATTTCTTTTCAACTCAATCATAAAATGAATTCCCAAAATCTCATTCTCATATAAGATACCAGCAAACCTTTTTCCGGAAACAAGAGACAACAAACAGTACCATGAAAACAACACATCACAGAACCAAATTCGGATATAAAAAAGGAGATAAATAACACTACATAGAAACAAAAGATAAACTGATCACCGAAGCTTACCATGTATACCTCACCTCAACTGAAAATCCAATGAGAATAAACGTCTTCAAGCAAAAATCTCACCAATCACACAATTGCAAATCTAGGACAGAGATCGAAACTCCAACCTGCACAAATCAAAACCAAAACCTGATCAGAACGTTATTTACATCTTTAAATCAGATTTAAATCAATTCGGAAAAAGAAAAAAAAATTTGACAAAATGCCATCTAAAATATTTAGAAATTTCAAATCCATAAAGATAAAAAATTAACTATTGGCAATTCAAAATCAGAATCCTAAATTGAAAGCAAATTGAAACTCTAAACTTGCACAAAATCACAAACAAATTGTTTTTGTGTATCTCAAACAAAGAATAAAAACTAGGTCTGATTCAACTGCTAAAAAATGAAAAATAAAAAAAATATCACTTACTTCGATTCGAACGATCAGAAGAATAAGAGGATAAAAACTACTTCTGAACAAGAAATCGAACTAGAAATCTTGAAAATCGAAGCTCTGAGACGAAGAACAAAACGTAGAGCTCATGAATCAGAATCTTGGCTTCGTGCGAAGGTCATCTCAATTTGACAAAATTCGAAAAATCTAAAAAATAAAAAACGAGGAGATAAACGATTTCCCAACGAAATGGAAGCAAAAAAACTGAAGATTGGAGTTTTGAGACGAAGGGCAGAGATCGGAGCTCGTGGAAATGAACTGAGCTTCGTTCAAAAGCTTTGCCTTGGTTTTCAACGATAGAAAGGGAGAATCAGAAAACCAAAATGCTAAAAGGGCAATTAAGTAAATTCGCATGTGAGGCAATTAAAATGGTTTTGGGCTTTTTTTGTCTAAATTTAATCCAGCCTGCAAATTTGGGTTTTTTGTCTCTCAAATTCATACAAAAGAATAAAACAGTAATTTCATATATAAAATATAGTTAGATAAATGACAGCTGCATGATTTTAGGTTTTTTAATCTAAATTAGATAAATTAGGATATATGGATAATATGCATAGTAGAAGTGGGTATATAACTAAAAAACTATTTCTTCTTCTTCTTTTTAATTTTTTAAAATAAATAAATAGTATTCGCGTTTAACGGATAGGATAGTTTGCCCAAAAAAATAGTTATGTTCAATGGGTAAATTAGTACCTGGAAAATAAAAGAATAAATATAATTGCAATAAGATATTAAAAAATAATATGTAATTCACTATCACAATTTTACAAACAATCACACCAATTTATGAAAATTTGTGATAGAATTTTAATTTGTATGAATATAAATCCAATTAAAATAGGCAAGAGAAGTATAAATTTTCTTCTTTCTTTTTTTTAGGCAAATATAAGTTATCTTTGTTGATAAGGTTTAAAATGACGTTTTGTTTAATAAATTTCTAGTAAATTGGGAAGTTAACAATAAACAATTGGTAATAACTACTTTCATATTAAATCTAAACGACTCTTAATATTGGATTAAGTCAAGCATTACCTTAATATGTTGTTATTATATTATTTTTATATATACTTAAATAATTATAAACTTTTAATGGGTTCAGATCCTCTACTGTGTTAGGATCTCCTTAACTTTTATTATTTACATGCCCGAGACTAATCGAGTCCTTAGTATTCTAAAAACGGATTTTAGCCTCCAAATCCTAAATTCAAGTCACAACGTGATTCGATAATATAAACTACTTGTTGGAGTTTGAATGAAATACATGAAGAGATGAGGAAATGACACCTTTTGTTGAGAGATTCCAACAAATCACTTGTTAAAATCTACTTCAAGGGTGAGGTCCAGTTATATCGTACTAACTGCATATTAAGATTGAAACTCTAATCGTAAAATCCTAGGTCTAGTTATGTGAGTATCCAAGCATAATTGAGTCATATGAGCCCCATTGTAGTCTCGTGGTTAGGGTTCGAGGCTTGAGAAACGTTTGAGACTTGGATTTAGGGTTTGGACACTCAAATCCATTTTTCTAATACTAAAATAATTTTCTAACAATTAAAACTATTTAAAAAATATATTGGGAAATTAAAAAAAATTAAAGTCCACAAAATTATTTAAGATAAGTGAATATAATTAATTAATATTTATTAAGTAATTTATGAAATTAATACTAATTATTCATTAAATAAATAATAAATAATATAATTGAATAAGACTAAGATATTACTCATTGCGAATATTAAACTAAATAAAATAATTTTGTATAAAAATAAATAAAAACAAAGTACACACAATAATTTAAAATAATTAATTAGTGTTTAAAATAATTAAAGAAATAACAATTAAAATATAAATACTAATTAATGTAATTAATAAGGCTAAGATATTACTTAATTATAAAAAAAAACCGAAATTTAATAATAATTAAAACAAAACCGAATAAATAATTAGTATTTAAATATTTCATATATATATATAAAGCAAAAGGCAGAGAATGGTAAAACATTCAAAATACCATAACATGTTATTGGTTAATCAAAATATTAAGAATTAAAATTATTAATTAAATGAGGATAATATGATAAATTCACACCTTTTTATATTTAAAAAATTAAAATTAAAAAAAAATCAGATAAAAAATCTTATTTTTTAGAAACACAACTATCCATTATCTTTTTTAATTCTAAAATAAATATAATTTTTTTTTTTAAAAAGTCTCTGACAGACACGGAAGCGCGTGCAAATAGGTTAATAAATTACTTAATAGTCTTTTTATACTAAACTCTTTTATCCCTAAATATTCTTTTAAAATCCAATTTAACCCTATCGGATCAAAACCCGTTAACATAGTTACCGTGCCAAAAATTTCCCGGGAACCAGACAGTTCATTTCATTCTTCTCCTTCACCACCACTACCCCAACCAGTACAGACGGCGATGGATCCACCTAACGAATTCCCCGATGATTTTTCTTCGTTCCCTCCAATCCCGTTCGCCCTCTTTGTTCCCCCAGAAAACCCTAACCCCAATTCAAACGACGCGCCAATTCCAAATACAGTCGAAAACCCTAGCTCAGCTCACCTTCTTTCCTTCTCGGTCCCCAAGAAACGAAGACGAGGCAGGCCTCATAGGGTTCCGACGTCGTTTCAGTTACCTCCAATTCCCAACGGCGTTTTCAACAGTAATAACAACGGTCTTGCTTCTTTTTCCAGTTCAATTTCAGCTCATTCCTCTAGAAACAATGTAGAAATCCCTGGTTCTTCGGCAAGAACCATGCCTGATATGTCCGACGAGATCATCGTGATCAATAAGGAGTCCACGGCGGAGGCGCTGATCGCGCTGTCGGCTGGTTTTCCTGCTGATTCGCTCACCGAGGAGGAAATTGATTTCGGGGTAATTCGAGTTATTGGGGGCATAGAGCAGGTCAATTACATTCTCATTAGGAACCACATAATTGCTAAATGGCGTGAAAATGTGTCGAATTGGGTCACAAAAGATATATTTATTGATTCTATACCTAAACATTGTCATTCCCTGTTGGATTCTACTTATAAATATCTGGTTTCGCATGGTTATATTAACTTTGGGGTTGCTCCGGCTATCAAAGAGAAGATTCCGGCTGAACCCAGTAAACCACATGTGATTGTGATTGGTGCTGGGCTTGCTGGTCTGGCTGCTGCCAGGCAAATGATGCGTTTTGGGTTTAAAGTGACTGTTTTGGAGGGTAGGAAGCGAGCGGGCGGGCGGGTTTATACTAAGAAAATGGAGGGAGGAATTAGGGTATGTGCAGCGGCGGATTTAGGGGGAAGTGTTTTGACTGGTACATTAGGGAACCCACTTGGCATTGTTGCACGCCAATTGGGTTATGTGCTTCATAAAGTGAGGGATAAGTGCCCACTTTATAGTTTTGATGGGAAGCCTGTAGATCCTGATATGGATATGAAGGTGGAAACTGCTTTTAACCAGCTTCTAGATAAGGCAAGTAGGCTTAGGCAGTTAATGGGAGGTGTTTCAGTTGATGTGTCTCTTGGTGCAGCATTGGAAACGTTCTGGCAGGTTTATGGGGATGCTGTAAATGCTGAGGAGATGAACATGTTTAATTGGCATCTTGCAAATTTGGAATATGCAAATGCAGGTTTAATATCAAATCTTTCACTTGCATTTTGGGACCAAGATGATCCGTATGATATGGGAGGGGACCATTGCTTCTTGCCTGGAGGTAATGGAAGGCTGGTGCAGGCTTTGGCAGAGAATGTACCGATCTTATATGAGAAAATTGTGCACACCATTAGGTATGGTAGTGATGGAGTGCAGGTTATTGCTGGCAGCCAGGTTTTTGAGGGTGATATGGCATTGTGCACTGTTCCACTTGGGGTTTTGAAGAGTGGGTCCATCAAGTTTATTCCAGAGTTGCCTCAGAGAAAGCTTGATGGAATAAAGAGGTTGGGGTTCGGACTGTTGAATAAGGTTGCAATGCTTTTTCCTCATGTGTTCTGGGGCACAGATCTTGATACCTTTGGCCACCTTTCTGATGATTCATCCCGTCGAGGGGAGTTCTTCCTGTTTTACAGCTATGCAACAGTTGCTGGCGGTCCCCTTTTGATTGCTTTAGTAGCAGGTGAAGCTGCACATAAGTTTGAGAGCATGCCCCCTACGGATGCTGTGACCCGGGTTATTCAGATTCTCAAGGGTAATCCATTCATTTTTTGATCTTAGATTATAATATATGTGGCTTTAATTTTAATTTTTTTTGTTCATAAATGAAAGCTATTTTCCACACATATATGAAGTTCTGCAAATTCACAAGTTTTCATAACAGTTACTCAGTTATGGAATATCAATGCAGGTATATATGAACCACAAGGAATTAGTGTCCCAGAGCCCATCCAAACAGTCTGTACCAGATGGGGAAGCGACCCCTTCAGCCTAGGTTCTTACTCTAATGTGGCAGTAGGGGCGTCAGGAGATGATTATGATATTTTAGCAGAAAGTGTAGGAGATGGACGGCTTTTCTTTGCAGGTGAGGCTACCAATCGGAGATATCCTGCAACCATGCATGGCGCTTTTCTTAGTGGGCTCAGAGAAGCTGCTAATATGGCTCACTATGCTAACGCTCGTGCCCTGAGGATAAAAATTAACAGGAACCCATCAAAGAATGCCCATTCTTGTGCTTCCCTTCTTGCGGATTTATTTAGGGAGCCTGATTTAGAATTTGGGAGTTTTTCTGTTATCTTTTGTCGAAGGAATGCTGATCCTAAGTCGACGGCAATTTTAAGAGTGACATTTAATGAGCCTCGGAAGAAGAGTCATGACAGTGCAAAACCTGATCAACAGCATTCAAATAAGTTACTTTTTCAGCAGCTTCAGTCACATTTTAATCAGCAGCAGCAACTTCATGTTTACACTTTGTTATCTAGGCAGCAGGTTCTTGACCTCAGAGAGGTGCGAGGAGGTGATGAGATGAGGTTGAATTACCTCTGTGAAAAGCTGGGAGTGAAGCTGGTGGGGAGAAAAGGATTGGGGCCTACTGCTGATTCTGTAATTGCCTTAATAAAAGCTGAAAGAGGCATTCGTAAACCAGCTTCGACTTCATTGGCTTTAAAGTCTGGTGAGTGGTTAACGCTGATTTTTATCTATATATTTTCGTGCAAAATATGAGAGTTAGTAAATAACAATTAAAGTGGTTTTTGAAGGGACATCAAAGCTGAAAGCTGGCACTTTGAAACGAAAACTGGTCAGGTAGAAGCTTTGAATATTCTGTTACTTGGATAATTCATGTATCTCTTTTTTCTCTCATGAGAAAGATATCTCTGTTACAAAGTCAGTTAAATTATTATTTATACTGTGGTTATTTCCTTAATTTCCCAGAAAGGCTAAAATAATACGCCATGGCAATGGGTCTGCACCTTCTGCTAATTCAAACTCAGTGAATGATAAAGTGTCAGATGAAACTAAGATCACAAGTCAAGCACCCTCTAACACACTTGGTTCAGGTAAATTTGAGGGTTTTCTTGCAAATTTGTGTCACTCAATGAATATTAAGAAAATTAGTGGGACATAATCCCTCCCCCCTCCTCCCTTTTTTTAGCAGAGCATGCAACAAAGTCCTAGGTTTCCTTTTCCTTTTTCTTCCCTAAATCTTCGAGTTTACCTTTTTCTTTTTGTTAAGTTTTTTTTCTTTACTTTTTCGTAGTACAGTGCAGTTAAACTTGTAAGCTTATATATTGCCAACTGTGGTAATGCCTGTATCTTTATTTTTTCTTCTGCATTTGTTAATATACATTTTTCCAATAAACATTGTTTTCTGTATTTTGTTAGGGCAAAATCATTCCGACGTGTTGAAGAATGAGTAGATGACCTCTTATGATGAGAGGTGAGATATCATTAACTTTTCTTTACGTTGAAAGTGGTTCCACTCGGTGAGCATTATTTACTTTTTGTAGCGTTGAGATCCATATCCTTTGGCTTAGGGGAGTCGGCCATTGTGGTGCATGCTTTTCCCGATTTACGGGACCGTTCTATTCACCTTTGAGTCTGCGTACAAGTGGCCACCATGAAGACTTTACAAGTTTCTGCTACCAAAGACTTGTGAAAGCTATTTTCCGCTCAGCATGTTCTTTGGCTGAATAACCGCCAGCATGCTCAATTGTAGAAGAAAATGGTGCCACTTGCTCTCGTCTTCTCGGGCCAATGACAAATGCTGCAACCAATTGAACATTGAGCAAGAGCAACTCCAAGCCATCTTTCAAGAAGCCCAAATTAAACGGAGATGACAATCGTGGCAACATGTTTGGCCTAGCACTTAAACATGAAACTCATGAACCATGCCACAATTATACCTACTGTCCAGGACATTTGTTACCAAGCTGATTGTGGTGATTCAATGGTCGAGGCTTCTATGACGAGACCCCAGTGATTGTTGACTGGTGGAATGATACAGGGTTGTAATCTTTCCACGTCCACAACTTGTTGACTTAATGCGTGTTAAGGAAGCAATCTCTGCGGATTTGCAGTGTTGATTTTTATTTTTATTTTTTAACAAAATTACAAAATAAAGCAAACAAATTGATGAAACATGATAATGATTTTCCTTGTACTATACTGATCAGATTATATGGTAATATGCAAAAATTCTTTACTTCAATAGCAATAGATTGATTGGTTAGTAATTGGATGCAAACCAGTGTTGCCCGGAACTCTTTCTTTATAAAACGTTGTTTTGAGAATATTCAGTATTAATGTTTGCTTGTAGACAGTAGACGCACTCCATCATATTGCAAGTCTTATTAATAACCAAAAAAAGATTCCAATAATGCTAGAGGAAACAACTTTTGAATTTTGTGTGTATTATTGAAAATTTTGTGAAAACAAGTGTATTAAACACGAAAAATACATACGTACCTGTACAATATGAGTACTAAAAGTGAAAATGCTAAATTCTTTATACAGGTAATAACTCTTGAAAAGTAAAAACTCAAAAGGGGACAATAGAGATGCGGGTATTGGCCTACTAATAATGAATTATGATCTAAACTACTCTTATCGTTAAACAAAGATTGGGGAAAAACAATGATTAAAATAAAAATCACATGTAAAGAGTATAGCCGTGCGGTATACTATTTATAAAAGAGAATTAAAAAAAAGGACTCCGGTAAAGCCAGGTGGCGTTACTATTTTTAAATTTTAAAAAAAAATTTAGAGTATAGCCAACCAGCTATACTATTTATAAAACAGAAAAGACCAAGGAGGAACCGCCAAGCGCCTAGCGCCCAGGGCCCCCCCTTTTTCTTTTTTTTTTTTGGAAAGGAGTATAGCCGCTACAAATAGAATATTTCAAATGTACAGCCGTTCGGCTATTATCTATATAGATTTTTTTTTTCAGTATAGCCCTGCGGCTATACCCATTGAATGGTATAATCTGAATTTCTCTTTTTTAATTACTATTTACTTAATGAATAATTAGTATTTTAATAAAATTCATTTTTATTCAATAATATGTGATTATTTCGTGTATAATACGTAAATTGTGTGTGTATTCTTGAAACTTTTGTAAAAAACAAGTATATTAAACAAGAAAAATACATACGTACCTATACAATATGAGTATTAAAAGTGAAAATGCTGAATTCTTTATATGGGTAACAACTCTAAAAAAGTAAAAATTCAAAAGGGGACAATAGAGACGCGGGTAATGGCCTAATAATAATGAATTATGCTCTAAACTACTCTTATCGATAAACAAAAATTGGGGAAAAAAATTGATAAAAAAAAATATAACACAGTGTCTATGTAAAGAGTATAGCAAAAAGAATTTTAAAAAAAAGACCCCAGTAAAGCCAAGCATAATCCGAATTTCTATTTTTAAATTATTTTAATTAGTAGTTATGTTTTAATTACTATTTACTTAATGAATAATTAGTATTTTAATATTTTAATAAATTTTATTTTTATTCAATAATATGTGAGTATTTTGTGTATAATACGTGAGTTGTGTGTGTATTCATGAAAATTTTGTAAAAAACCAAGTGTATTAAACATGAAAAATACATACATACTTGTACAATACGAGTATTAAAAGTGAAAATGCTAAATTCTTCATACACGTAAAAAATCAAAATGGGACAATAGAGATGTGGGTAATGGCCTAATAATAATGGATTATGCTCTAAATTATTCTTATCGATAAACAAAAATCGGGGAAAAACAATGATTAAAAAAAAAAAATCACAGTGTCTATGAAAAAAAGGAGCCCAGTAAATAAACCCTAAACCCTAAACCCTAAAGTCCGGTGGCTATACTATTTTTAAATAAAAAAATTTAGAATATAGCCGCCGGGCTATACTATCTATAAAAAAGAAAATAAAAAGGGGGAACTGCCTAGCGCCCAGCGGTGGTTTTTTTTTTTTTCTTGGAAAGGAGTATAGCCGGCCGGCTATACTATTCATTAAAAAGAAAAAAAAAAAAAAAGGGGAACCACCTAGCGCCTAGGGCCCAGCGCCCAGCTCGTGTATCTCTTTTTCCTGGATGGAGTATCGCCGGTCGGCTATAATCTTCATAAAAAATAAATTAAAAAGGACCCCAGTAAAACCGGGCGAGTTTACTCTTTTTCAATTAAAAAAATCTAGAGTATAGCCGCCCAGCTATACGATTAAGAAAAAGGGGGAATTGCCTAGAGCCTAGCGTGTGGTTTCTTTTTTTGGGAAAGGAGTATAGCCGGTCGGCGATACTCTATAAATAGAAAATTTCAACTGTACAGCCGGGCGGCTATTCCC
This sequence comes from Prunus dulcis, assembly GCF_902201215.1. Taxonomy (NCBI): domain Eukaryota; kingdom Viridiplantae; phylum Streptophyta; class Magnoliopsida; order Rosales; family Rosaceae; genus Prunus; species Prunus dulcis. The sequence goes on along the minus strand of NC_047651.1, from coordinate 19,924,294 downwards.
TATAAATAGAATTTTTTTTAAAGCATGGCCGTGCGGCTATACCCGTTGGATGTCATAATCTGAATTTCTCTTTTTTAATTACTTTAATTAGTAGTTATGTTTTAATTACTATTTACTTAATGAATAATTAGTATTTTAATATTTTAATAAATTTTATTTTTTATTCAATAATATGTGAGTATTTTATGTATAATATGTGAATTGTGTGTGTATTCCTAAAAATATAGTAAAAAACAAGTGTATTAAACAAGAAAAATACATACGTACGTGTACGATACGAGTATTAAAAGTGAAAATGCTAACTTCTTTATATGGGTAATAACTCTAGATTAGGAAAAACTCAAAGGGGGACAATAAAGACGCGGGTAATCACCTAATAATAATGGATAATGCTCTAAACTACTTTTATCGACAAACAAATATTGGGGAAAAACAATAATAAAAAAGAAGAAGATCATAGTCTATGTAAAGTGTCTAGACGTGCGGCTATACTATTGATTAAAAAAATTTAAAAGAAAATGTCCCTTCTAGTTGCATTAGTTTATATTTTATAGATATTAATTTGTTAGTTTTGATATCTCCAAAGCAGATATTGAAGAGGGAGAAATTTCATAGAAAATCAATTTGAGACTTCAATTTATTTATTTATTTATTTTTTTTGTGGGAATGTTTTCCTTTGGTCTACCTTGTTATCTCGAGTGCTACTAAATTCTGTTACTGCACACATTATCTGTTGTAAAGAATTGCATGCTGTATTGGAGTGTTCTTAGTAATTGCTTCACATTTCAAACACCACTTTACATGAAGACTGCTACAACCTCACTTACTACTATACCCATAAATCTTTGTTTGAAATTGTTGTTTTGGTTGGCAAAGAGATTGCAAAATCACCCATTCTGCATTTATGTTACAACAAGAAATAATCTTAGCCTCTAACATTCTTTCATAGTTAGTAAAACACATAATGAGAAAAATATGAATAAAATACGTATGTGTTTGATTCGGAAATATTTTGGCAAATTACAACTGATAAGTTCGGCCACTATATAATATTTTATTATAATTTATTTAATTTTTTAAATATATATTATTTTTATTCAATAATATGCGAAAATTATGTGTATATACGGGCAATACATGTCATCTTCCACATCACCTATTTTAGTTACTCAATTTTTGCCAATTTACATTTACCGGCAGAGCAGTTTTTTGCCCTTCAGATTTACCACTCAACTGGTCCACCTCTCCTCCCCGTCCATAACAACCAGAACAAGGTCCTTTTAGCATTACTCATTCACTCAAACCCCATTTTCTTTTGTTTTGGTAAACTCCAAACCCTTTCTTCTACGGGTTGAATAATGAACGAATATGGAGAAAGGTAGAATTTTCAGTTCGACAGTTCAACAATACGGCAAGGCTTTCGCGCATTTGTATCCAAGAAGAGAAAATTATAGATCTTGCCAGCATGTACTACATGCGCAAAAACTCATACCACATAGCCAACCTCAAAGAAGTGCCTTTCCTTCTAGTTTAGGAGCTTTATATTGAATCAGAGAGACACAGACAAAGTTATGGCGGCTTGATGACTTCTGCCATGCCACAAGTGAACTCAAGAATCAGAGAAAAATTTTATTATCACCGTTGAAAATTCAAACAATCATGTATACATCATCATCCATTGATAATAACACAAGACACAACAGTATGTACATGACAAAGCGGTTTCAGTATCTTAACAACGACAAACTAAAATCTTTCTGCAGCACTTGCTCCTCTGTGATTATCTACGTTGCCAGTCCCTTCCAACCACTCTTGTAGTTTAAGTTCTTTATCAGCCTTGAATTCATCAAAGTTTTCTTCCATTGGTAATAAATTATGAGTCGACAAGCTATCATCAACTTGGTCTTCTTGTTGCTCATCTGCAACATGGCTTGACACGGGCAACTCCTCAGCTTCCACATCTGGCAGAGATGAACTAGTGCTCATAGAAGCAACTGACAGTGTTGGGTTAGGATAAGAAGCCTGTGTTAATTCTTTAGAATCAAGTGGCGGCCACTTGAAGTTGCTCGCCTTTTGTCTTGCAGATTTGATTACAGTAGAAATATAGCCGCTTTCAGTGTCCTGCTGGGCAACACTTGGGGAACGAACCCAACTGGCTGGTTTCCAAGAGCTTGTTCTTCCCATCTGAAAACTTGATGTTTGGTTATCTATTAGCCCTCTCTTTGGTTGCTTTGTTGACATAACCGCTAGAGATTTTTTTATGTCTCTAATCATCTCATCAGCAACGGGGAATCCACATTCTTTCATTGATCTCACCATGGCTATGGAATCCTCTGAATCTTCAGTGTGCAAAGTCGTTTCACGGGACTTATCCACAATGGTATTTCTAAGACTAACAAGATTGGGAACTGCATTTTGAGTGTGCTGCTGAATATAAAAAAGCCCTACTGACGGTTCATTTGCCACGTACTTAATCATCTCTGCCAAGCCTTCAGTTATCTCCACAAAGCCATCAACAGTGGAGAATCCATGCATCTTTTCAAAGCCAAAGGCAGCTCATCACTGGTTTTGTCAAACATTGAAGAGAATAAGAAGAGTGAAATGGTAAAGCGGAGAATGTATATGGAAAACTAATCACGCAGGAATTTGTACATCTTCACTGAATGATAAAGGAAATTAAACTACTAGTGGCACTAGAGATTTTGAAAAGTACCAACTGAAAAGAAAATGCAAAATCTACACTTATTGGCCCTCTATTATTTTGGTTTACATATCAGAATGCTGTTCATCATGTGCCGAATCAGCTCAACTGCAATAAACAAATTTATATCTCAACTGCCTGCATTGTAAGTGACATGATTATTTTCTTGTCATGATAGTAAATGTAAGCTCATCAAATTTTTGGAGGCTCGTATGTTAGTTTCAATATTTCTTGTAGCCTCTACCAGATTACTAGGATCTTTCTATTCGTCTGTCAAAGCCTTTAGCTTGAATCAAATTACTTGTCTATTATCTTTCAAATTATTGTGCAGCAAGGAACGGGGCCTAAACTCTACTTACAGAAATCGAAATCATCGACCTATAGACAAAACGATGGATTTCAATCAATACCCATCTCAGAAAATAACAAAACATCCAATACCCAATTCTAAAGATAAGATTTTTCATCGATTTACTTGATAAGGAAGCTGAAAAACAAGAAAATGTCAGAGAAATATAAGGAAAAAATTGGTACCTTGAGAGAAGGAGTTATGGATATTAGCTTACAGGAAACCCTAAAACTGGTCTGGTGTCTTATTGCAGAACAATCTCTGATTTTGAAACATCTTAAGCTTTCTTCTCAGCTACCTCTTTCTTCAGCGGTTGAGCTTTCAATTTGTGGACGCTTCTCTCTCCACACTCATAACCAATTCTCTAATCTGATATCTCTCCAGCTCAACTAAAGACAACGTATTTTTTTAATTTTCCTTTTATTTATTTTTAGCTTATTTATGGATATGCCCTGTGCCTTCAAAATAGTCTCATATTACCACATGTTTTTTTGAAATATCTCAATATATCATTTATACTTTCAATAAGTGTCTCACGTTAGCTATTCCGTTAGATTTGAGAGAACTCGCTTCTTTTTAATCTCTTAACAAGGGAGAGGAAGGGTTAGTCAGATTGAGAAAAGGGAGAATTTGGGAGAAAATGGGGAATTTAGGAGAAGAATGTTAGGTTGAGGGAATTTTAGATTTGGGAGAAAATGAGGAATTTTGAAGAAAATGGGAAATTAGATTTGGGGATTTCAGATTTGGGAGGAGAAGGATGGTTTGAATGTTGTGGGGATCTCTCAAATCTGAAATCCCCAAATCAAATTCCCACTTTTCTTCCAAATTTGAATTTCGAGATTCCAAAATCTGAAATTCCCTCAACCTAACATTCTTCTCCTAAATTCTTCATTTTCTCAACCTAACTAACCCTTACTCTCTCTTGTTAAGAGATTGACAAGAAGTGGGGGCCACATCAACTAATGGAACTTTTCTCAAATCTGACGGAATAGCTAACGTGAGACACTTATTGAAAATATAGGTGGTATATTGAGACATTTCAAAAAACAGGTAGTAATCTAAGACTATTTTGAAAGCTCAGGGGCATATCCATAAAAAAGCCTTTATTTTTCTGGTTTTGCAAATCTCACGTGACCTCCACGTGCTCTGACAAAAATAGACAAAAAGAAAAAGAAAAATAAGGAAAAAGCTCTCAAAGTCGAGAGCTTTACTTCGAGAGAGATATCGACAATGGTGGAAAAGAAGAAGAAGAAGAACAGCAGCGACGAAGACGAGGACGAAACCTTCTATTACCGATACGCCTCAGCCCCGGAGACTCGAAAACCCGCAACTAAGCAGAGCGGGTCGGGCTCAGGAACCCTAGCGCCATCAAAATCGACCCTTTACGTCTCAAACCTCGACTATTCTCTCACCAACTCGGACCTCCACACCCTCTTCTCCCACTTCGGCAAGATCGCCCGAGTCACGGTCCTCAAAAACCGCGAGACCCGCCAGAGCCGCGGAGTCGCCTTCGTCCAGTTCGTCTCGCGCACCGACGCGGTCTCGGCGGCGGGTGAGATGCACGGGAAGATTCTCAACGGCCGGAAGCTCTCCGCCTCCATCGCCTCCGACAACGGCCGAGCCGCTGAGTTCATTAAGAAGAGGGAGTACAAGGACAAGAGCCGGTGCTACGAGTGCGGTGAAGAAGGGCATTTGTCGTACGAGTGTCCGAAGAACCAGCTGGGACCCAGGGAGCGGCCGCCGCCGAAGCGAGTAAGGAGAGGTGGCGGCGGTGGTGGTGGAAGTGCGGCGGCGCGTGTGGAAGAGGCCGAGGGGGACAGTGGAGATGAGAGGTTTGAGGATGATAATTGGGCGTCGGTGGTGGATAGTGGAGCCGACCAGAGGTTGCTGGTGGGGGAGGAGTTGGAGGAGAAGAAGAGGAGGAAGGGTGTGAAGAAATCTAGTTACTTTAGTGATGAGAGTGACAATGATGATGAAGATGGGTGATTAGTGATTAATGGTTTGGTTGATTTTGTGATGTGGGTTTTGCTTGGAATTGGGTGATTTCAACTGGGTCATCATTCAAGGTATGCCTTTTTCTGTTAATTTTCTGTTTTGATATTTTGGTTTAGTTTTGTTGTTGTTTATGATTAAGAACAGTGATCAATTGGATCCTAGTTTAGCTACTTGCAGTTTCAGATAATTTTGGATGCTTGTTTGTTTCAATTTATGTTAATTGAAGAGCATGATCAGATAGCTTTGCTTATTTGATACAAATCCTTGAAGCTAAGCAATTATGAACATCATTTTCCATTGTCTTGATATTCATAAACCTGGTTCTTTGCTATTTGATCCCCCAATTTTAAGCACCCCGATGATCTGATCATAGGTTCAAGTACCCACTGTGTTTTTTCATATTAGAGCAGTTACTTCTAATAGAAGCCATGTGAACTTGAATTAAAAAAATCTATAATGAGCTAAGTTTGTACTGTTGGATTTGCTGCATATCTTTTGACAAATTTGGTTGCCGTATAGCGTCTTTTTTCCCATGGTGATTTGAACTCTTCGAGCAAGTTAAGGCAAAATTAAATTTCCAGTTTCCGTTTTAGAAAACATCTTTTTATCTTGTTACCGGAATTGTTTGACTGCTAGTTAGCTTCATAGAATTTGATGAATTTAGGACTAGCTTCCGAACAGCAGGTTCTCATGTTCGTTAGGTTCTAAATCTTCCAATTTATTCATGTTTTTGGCAGGAGACTGCCGTACATTCATCTTCTAATCGATTTACTCGCAACAGCGTTGCAATATTGTTGCTGATGGCCTGGATCACTTTTGGCACCAGTGACAGAGATGCTTAAAAAGAAAGGCCGTTCCTTGGTTTGTAATTGTATGATTGCAGTTTCTAATATATGAATTCCAAACGTTTCCAAAGATATAATGATGATAGTTGCTAGTTATTTTCACATCTCTTTGACTTACACTAAATACAAATCTCAAGCACAGAAACAAAACTCAAATCTTCCAACAATCGAATCTGCATAGCCTATGCCTTTTCCTTTTCCTTTGCAGTCTGCATGGGAATAAAAATGTACACGTCAGATAACGGACAGACGATTTTCGTATATTTATACAAACGGAGCACGAAGATATACTCACTAGCATTTCATGGTCCTCCATAATTTCTTCTATCAACTCCTCCAGCAGTTTATCAGCACTGTTGGGAACAAGGGCTGCAAAAACAGGCAGCCCTAGTCCTGTGTAAACCAAAAGAACAATGCCAGTAAATATACATGGGCATAAAAATTGTCTTCAAAGAGAACTTTGTTGGGTTCGTAGATATATTTAATCATAGACTCATCCATGTTATTTGGCTGTTGGCCATTTCCATACAAGAAATGAAATCCATTCTCAGTCAAGAAGTGGCTTAAAAAATGAGACCAACAGAGAGTGGCATTTGATCGATAGAGAAACTTTAAGGTACCTGCTTCTGTGAAAGAATCAATGAACGCCATCATCTCCTCCCCACTAAGACCAGATAAGAAACAGATTCGTGGCAGTCCCTTGACAATCTACAGAACACAAAATGTCAATTATTGGAGGCTGGCTACAAGTTAGGACTTAAGAATGAAGATAACATAAAAGAATTAGCAAGATAAAGACTTCAACCTTCAATGCTTCCAAATTGGGTTGGCTTGTATTCATTGCTTCCCAGAGTGAACGAGTAATCATGTCTTCAGTACAATAAATAACCTACAAAAACTGATATTAAGATCAAACAGGAAATTGGTAAACAATTGACTGACCTTTTCAATTTCCTAGGTCAACCCTCAAAGGGAAAACTTACTCTTTTCCGTTCTTTTGTAGCTTTTTTACATAGAAAATGAACATAATGATAAAAATATGAGGAGTTTACCTTGAGGAATTCAGCATCCAACTCTTTCAGAAACTGTTGTATCTGCACCAGAAGACACATAAGTGATGAGCCAGAACTATTGTTCATATGTGTGACACTACAAAATTACCATTTAATTTATCTACAAGAACAATCTACTTTATGAGACGAAGGTTCCTGGCAGCGTCTACAGAAAACTGGTTTTTGAAACTTTCGAGCAGCAATCCTTGTGAATGGTTTCAGTTTTAGAAGAAGAAATGAAAACTCTACCGTTGTGATGCATTGGTCAAGACAGAAATGGGGAAACAATAAAAGTAGTCTAAAAACCTGAAATAGAATGGGAAAGTGAATGTTACCTTCCCAGCTTCTTCCACTTCAAAGCCCAAAAATAATAGAGCCTGGAAAAGAGAAAGTTTGAGTCTTCAACCTCATTACTATTGGAATAGCATTTCATCAGCTTACATCTACGGAAAAAACAATGATTTACATTTGCAAGGCAGGTTTATGTAATAATTCCACAGTACGCTTACTCCTAGTAGTAGTAAAATATTCTCAAAAGATTCTTTCAAGTATTTGAAAGTTTATCATGAACAGATTTACCAAATGTCCAACTTTTCAGAACTTCAGATAATAAAAGCAAACAAAAATCTCATAACAATCAGATCCTAAAGTAGAGATTTTTCTCTATTCTGGGCAATCTTCTAAAGTAGAAACATAGGCAAGTAGCATTTATCATAACTGGAGTGAAACTAACCACAACTTACAGGTGGACCATATATTAGATCATCAGCATTTAGAGGAACGAATTTTGAATCTTCAATCAACTCACTAGGAACTCCTGTAAAGTTGTAAAGAAAATTACACGGAAACAAATATAAGCTGGCAGTATATGCCTTCAAACAAATGAGAACAAAAGAAAAGGAGTCAAGTTATGGAAAGTGAATCTTGATGGTAACATAAAAAGACAATCTTTTTTCGGGTAACTAGAAACTAAATACCCTAGCTCCTAGAGGAGTAATCGAGGCCTAGGCGGGCGCGTAGGCATTTATTTATTTTAATTTTATATAATTAATTTGTGATGGAGGGGCTGCCTAGCGCCTAGCCCGCCTGGCCCGCCTAGAGCCTAGCTCAGCTGAAATATATATTTTCTGAGAGCATCTCCATCCCAAAGGGCTAAGGCTAAGAGATAAGCTTTGAAGTAATTCCAGTGAACCTCTTATTATATTCCTTTAGCTTCATACACGAATTGAGGAGATGCCCAGGCCATCACCAGTAATTTTAGAATGAATGAAATTCAAGTTGAGAAGATGAGAAAGTACCTTCAGAAGAAGCTTTTGGGGAGTGTTTGAGCTTCGAGTGATGGGTTTTCTTTGCTGATGAAGAAGATGAAGAAACTGTTGAAATCCTTGGAACCACCAAAGAATTTACCCAAACTGAAGGAGCTAAAAGCAGACGAGAATTCGGCGAATTATTTAGAGAGAGAGCAAGAGCAGGAGCAGCTGCCATTGCTTTAGCAACAAATGCTCCACGGAATTACAAACACGTTCGTTTGATAAAGTCGGTTGGAAATATAAACAGGTTTCGGGTTTATTATCGGGCCAATAGTATAGCCGCGCGGCTATACTTTTTATCGGCTATACTTTTTATCAAAAAGAATTAAAAACAACCCGTAAAGCCAGGCGGCTATACTCTTTTTTATAATAAAAAATCCATTGTATAGCCGGGCGGCTATACTATTTATAAAAAAGAATTTAAAACAAGGCCCCAGTACAGCCGCCCGGCTATACTCTTTTATAATAAAAAACTCGGGGAATAGCCACGCGGCTATACTATTTATAAAAAAGAATTAAAAAATCAACCCAGTAAAGCCGGTCGGCTGTACTCTTTTTTATTAAAAAATCCGGAGTATAGCCGCTCGGCTATAACCGCTTAGTGTATAGCCGCGCGGCTAGACTCTACAAATAGAATATTTGAAATCTAAGTCCAAATTCTGTTTTCCTTTTTCTTTTCTTTTTCGCTTCTTCAAGGCTAACTATATTTGTCAAATAATTGAAAAGATTGAATTTTTCAGAAAAATTCATAAAAAGGTGGCCAGCAATGGAGTCACTTCGCTATTTTTCTTAGACTTCACAATTTCCATTACTTACTAGATTATTGATGCCCAGGACATTTGAACGATGTGCGTAGATGGAATTGTCTTTCAGAGGTCAGATTTTGTTCAACCTTCGAAAAGAACGATGGCTTAAGAATGTATTTTAAGAAAACAAATATTTATCCACAAGCTGTCTTTTATTCATTTCAAAGTATCTTAAGAAAAGATAACGCATTGTCTAGAAACTGTTAGCCCCTCAATACAGCTTCAACGGTTTAGGAGAAATATTTACAAGCTCGTTGAGAAACCATGGAAACCCTAATATCCTATACTGATCACCCCATTTTGGGTCATATTCCGAGGTAAATCACATCTGAGCAAACATTTTTTCTGGTTCCGCCGCAGCTTCAGAAAGTGTGCCCCGAGTCCACCTCCTCAGCATCTCCAATGCAGCCTTGGGCTGGTCCATCGGAACCATGTGACCCGAATCATGGACCTGTTTGTTGTTGGACATACCATATAACTAGGTCAATCATTGTCTACGGATAGGTAGAAATGCAGATGATGTGAGTGATAGAGATACAAGACGATCAGATCACAACCGTTCATCATAGTGGTTAACTTCAACAGAATACTGTTAGATTTGTTATGATTAGTTTAGCCATCTCTAACTAAACTGTACAGCTGTCAAATGCTCAGCTACTCTTATTACTTTGTATATATAAGCAGACCTCTAATGATTATTCAATCAAGTTAAATGAGAATCAATTCAGTTTTCCTTCAGTGTGCACACATGTCACAGAGAGAGAGAGAGAGAGAGATACCTTCAGGAAACTAAGAGGTCCATAGTTCTTAAGAACTCCTGCTTCTGAATCATCAACAACAAAAGGAACTTCTGGAGAAGACACAAACTCTTTCTGACCAGACCATTCCATGGCATGGACCCACCTTGAGTTACCTATCGTACAGATATTTATACGCATGGGTAAGAATTACATTTCAGGAAGAAAAAAAAAACGAGTATATATACATATTACTACAGATGGTTTGGTAAGTTCTATCAAATAACGCTAAAAGTCCTACCAAGCCAGTTGCAGATTAGATCATATTCTCCGGCATACACAAGCAGCTGGATTCCATCCTCAAGAAGAGTAGGAATGCCCACTTCGAGGTTCCTCATCCAGTCCACCAGCATGGCTTGATACACCGTAGGGCTACATGAAACAAAACTTAGGTCCCCAACTCCGAGTGCCTCTCTAACAGGTTTCTGGTTCAAGAATTTCTCCATGTTTGAGAAATCATAGCAGAAGCTCCCCTCACACTTCTTTCTGATGTCATAGTACTACACAATGAAATAATGTCTGTCAAACTTCACATCTACCCCGAGTTCCTCTGGCACCATTATCTCTAAAGATGACAAGCTCCACATAGCATTATTTGACTCATTAGTGGAATAACAGATGTTCAGAAAATGCGATAATTAAAGTAATATTTTCTTCCTCAATATTTTCCTGCTGATGTTAAGGGAAAACAAAGTTGAGGAACATGCACGCCCAGGCCATTAATCATTTGTTAAAACTCACATCAGTTTCCACAGATTTAATTGAGTTTGGGAAAACCAATTTCTTTAAACTTTCAGATAAAAAAGTTTATCATGCTTTAAAACATGTTGAATGAGAAAATGACAACATATAGATTAAAGAGAAATCATTCTGTCAATAATGAAAGAGAAATCATTCTGTCAAGAATGAATGAAAAGTTAACTTACATTTAAGTTTCCAGCCCGCGCAAGGATGCTACTGAATATGGTATTGCAAACAAAATATGAAGCCATGCAAGAGACCGTACCATCAGTGCCTGAAACAACAGAATGTTCATTTAAACAAGAAGCAGAGACCAACTAATGCGGCTAATAAGTACGGACAGGCTTGCATAATACAGATAAACCCACAGAAAATTCTAAGACAGACATCCACACCTTAGAGAAGAGAAAACACAAAAAGAGAAATTAAAACAGAAAGGAGCCATCCCTAATGTGTTATCATGATCAAGTGAACTGCAAACTTTAACAAACAATTTTGCATGTCTTGGGGTCCAAAGATAAAGAGAAACTAAAAGAAATTTGAAAGGGGAAAAAAAAAAAAAAAAGGAACTACAAAATGAGGAAGAGACCACTATCATATGTCACTTACCACAAAGCTTAATAGCCATTTCACAAACTGGAAGCACTTTGTTAATACGATCATGGTCAGTTTTCGTGATTATTCCATTGTCCAATGCAAAATCTGTGTAAGCCTTATACTGGATAGCAGGTTCAGTGAGCCCATTTCCAATGGCAAATCCCTGTTCAACCAGTTTTTCTAAATTTAATAAACCATGAAATGACCCATTAGAATTCTCAAAACTAGAAAATCCTGGAGATTATTACCTTTAGATTTATATGAACTCCTTCTTTAGCTTTGTTTCCTCGGTGGACACGAGCAGCAAAAGCTGGAATGTAGTGTCCAGCATATGATTCTCCAGTTATGTAAAAGTCATTCTTTGCCAACTCAGGGTGCTCAGTAAAGAAGGCCTAACATCATAGAAAGAGCACAATAAGTCATACTACTATACAATACAACAATAAACCTTATGTTTGAAATATATATATATATATATATCCAAAATAACTAATAATCAGTGATTTGTTCATAGGAAATAATAGCTCAGTAAATTTGGGAACACTGAACTTCATTGTCTTAGAAATGAAGGACAACTGTCACACCTGTAAGAAGTCATAAAGGTCATTACTAATGCCATCTTCTGAGTGTCGAATATCGCGTCTGTCAGTACTATAACTAAAGCCAGTCCCAATAGGTTGGTCAACATACAGAAGGTTAGATGCCTGCAAATGAAATAAAAATAGCATTGTTACCTCTCACGCAAATGACAAGGAGCTGTAGAAACAGACATGAAACTCCATTATTTACAAAGAATTCTACTTTGCATGGCCGATATGATGATCCCAAATCATTTAACAGCACCAAGCTCTTTACTTTAGGATGTATATAAATCAGTGACAGCCTCAGATATCATGCAGGTAAAAATAAATATAATTCAAGAGGTGTCTATGAGTCACTTTCATTCAAGTGCGACATGATTTAGAAAAACTTTTACAAACGATTTACAAGGTAAAAATATTAGAACAAATAATTCAAGGACTTGTTATAAAACTACTCTTCAAAAAATTTCAGAACCGGAGGAACACTTCTGATAGGGCCTATGAGCAAGTACTGAAAGATACAGTAAGGCAACAAGTATAACCAAACTACCAATACTCTCCATTCACAAGCATCTTGTCAAATTAGGCACACAGGTAAAATATTAATAAATAACAAGCGAGATTCAAACATATCAAGGACAAGACACGATCACATCCAACCATTACAATGAAGAATAAAATGGAGACAGTCCCATATACCTTATCCCAACCATACTCGTTCCACACCAGGGACAAGTTATTTGCGATATTGAAAGGACCATTTTCATAAAATACAGCCAATTCACTGCTGCACCCTGGGCCTCCAGTCAACCATATAACAACAGGGTCCTTCTTGTTAGTGCGAGACTCGAAGAAAAGGTAGAACATCCTACAGTATCACACAAGTTGAAAAGTGAGAACACAAAGCAAGCACCTAAATTCAATACATAAAATTCCCCACAATATAACAAAGTTTAACCAACTCATTTCCTAGAAATTGAAGCTCAGCTAACCATAAAACCCTAAAGTTCAAACCAAATCCAAATAAACCCCTCAAAAAAAAAAACTTCAAATTGACCATGCAACACAAAATTAGCAATTTGATAGCATTAAAACGTCTCAATCCTAAGCGTTTACAAAGCTGACCTTGCGGCATGAGAATGCTCGATCTTAAAGTAGCCGGCATGGTGGCCGAGGTCCTCGACGGAGACTCCGGAGCCGACGAGGTTGGGGAGATTGAAGCGCTTCTCGACGAGCCTCGGCGAATCGTGGAAGATTGAGGAATCAGGGCCGTCGATGATGTTGATATCTTCCTTGGGGAAGAGATTGAAGGCTCTGATGAGCTCCTGCGCGAGTACGGACGGGAAGCTGGACCTGGCGAGGCCCAGAGGGTTCGTGAGCTTCGCAGAAGCGACTGTAGAGAGAAGAAGAAGAAGAAAGGGAACAGGAAGAGACATCGGTCGTTTCATTGCTTGCGCTCTGCGTTTTGAGTTGGAGAGAGGAAATGTAACGGGAGAGAAAATGAGTACAGGGAAGAAGAGAAGGCGGTAAGGTAACTAACGGTCTCGACGCCCGACGATATATAAGTGGACTGTTGAGTTGTTGGGGCGAGTAGTTGGGGTATTCATCCCATGCGGTCAAGTACAGATGCTGAACGGATCAGCACCGTTGGATTTAGTTTCGTGGGCCTTTTGAGCTTGAGTCGGTGGAACTGGTTGCAGGGGATTGGGTGCTGAGACGGTGTTCGGTTTATGGTGGTGGTGACGTGTCCACGTTGCTTTCGGTTGCAGAAAAGGAGTTGCCTTAAAATAAGCCAAAAAAAAAAAGAAAATGGTGGGGGTTGTAATTACGTGTAAAACGGCTTACTGTTAAAGAAGTGCACGCAGAAGGGTTTCTCTTGAGGCTGAGGATGATCCCCATTCATTCACATATTGTAAAAGGGCAATATGTATTTTGTACCGACTTTTGGAGATTGGTACTTGTTTTTTCTGAAAAAACTAGGTAAAGTTGCATGAAACATGAAGAACGTTGATGAATAATTTTTCAACAAGGCGTTACCAATTTACTCATGTTATAAACTAGGCCTTAATAATATTACATGATTCTATTTTAATACCGTGCAATAATTTTTCCTAATTCTGTTGTAAATGTGTAAAGTTTGAGCAAAGAGATTGGAGTGGAACTTAGCTACAGAAAGAGAACTAGGAAGGGTGGTGCTGATTGAATGATTTTTTTGGATGAGAAAGAAATTGAGTATTGATGGGATCTACTCAGAAAATGCAATACTCGTGAGTAGAGTTAGCGGCTTTGGCTCTTTTAAATCAAGACTTGTGCATTACAATTACAAGCAAAACAAACAATAGCAAATGCCAATTCAATGATCATCCCAAGTGATGTCTTTGTCAGAAGCTATATATAGATCAAAACCTTAGCTTTACAGCAAAGTCTGTAGCCAACAACTTGAGGTAAGGCATGCGCAGATGATTGTCAGTTGTTGATATATATACGAATTATAAAAATACATATAAATCGATGTGTATTGCACAAACAGAACATAGTTATAACTAATAAGGCATCTATTAGATAACTGATCGATATAATGTTTGTCTTGTTTATACATTGTAGCTGTGTCTAGAGCCCTCAACTGTTGAATAGAACAATAACTTTCTAAACTTTGGATGTACTAAATATAGGCCTTTACAAAATACACAAACACTTTTCCCTAATAACAAGGGAACAAGCTGCAAGTACGTCATGAAAAGTTACGATCTCACTTGAGCAAGCCGTGCCCTCAATTCTTCTAACTCTTCCTCATCATCGGCACCCTCTGCTATAGCTTCTTCCTGCATGAATTAATAACAAGAGTTATATCTTTGCAACTTGCAAAGGAAAAAAGAGAAGCTAGAAATGGAGTCTATTGCACGTACGTCTTGTGAAGCACTAGCTCCCTGGGCAGCTACCTTTGTCCTCTCCTTTCTGACCGCTTCTGGAAGCTGTGCAGCTGTCTCACCAGCTATTTCACTCAGGACCTTTTCAACTTCTTCTTCGGTTTCCTCTTCTATATCTTCCGAATCTAATGCCGAATCAACAGCATCATTTACAAATTCTTCAATCACCCCAGCCTGTATGACGAAATAGTCTTACATCTAAAGATTTGAAGAAAATAGAAGCTATATATAAAGTAAACAAGCACCTAAACAAATTCCACAAACTGAAGCTTCAGATATGCTTCATTCTCTTCACATTTTCAAAAAAAATATGGTTCCCCAAACAAGGAGCAAGTCAAAGGATGTACTCAGACATAATTCATTCTTATTGTCAAAAGGATTTGGTAATATCCGGCACTCTCATTGTTCATTGATTAAGGAAGAGAAATTGAAAATAATAAGCATATTCAGAATAAAAAACACCCAAGGTTCTACAATAAGTGAATTCAAATATCTCAGTCGAATCATTTATAGGATCATTATGTGACATAATACACCATATAACATTTCAAGACAGATAAACAGTAAAAAAGAAAAAAGAAAAGCAAGAGATATAATCCCCACTTCAACACTTAAGAAAGTAGGGTCATCAGAGGGAGTTATAGTTTCTAACAGCCACCCAAAAAGCGTTTTAAGGGATCTTACCTTGGTTATTTCTTTGGTAAATTCTTGCATTGTGGCAGCCATTTCCGGAGCTTTCATGAGGTTATTGACAAGTTTCATGACCTCTGCACTCTTTGACAGATGACCAACAGTACGGGCAAGTGCTGCAAGCACATACAACATATAAATAACAAGAAGCCGACTTAAACCAAGGGGAAGGGGGTGGTGATGGTTTGAGGAGTTACATAAAAGGTACAAATGTGAGAAAACATAAGCATAGGTGAACAAAAATAATGTTTATATGTGTAAAGCAATACCAACACTTTCTCCGAGGTGCATTGATATTGAATTCAGTTGGGCCTTATTTTCATGAAGGCGATTTACAGCTTTCCTCGACATCAAAATTTCCTTTGCAAGTGCCTGAACTTAATTCACAGATTGATCAATACACAGAATCTACATGATATGATGATCACAACAAGAAGCTAACACAAGTAGACATCCATCACAAGGATTAAGGAGCACATTACTAGCATTCTACGTGTAAAAAGCCTACGAATACAAAAACAGGTTCTGATTATACTGAACAAAGACATCAAATGGCCCAAAACCATAAAGCAGAAAATGATTCCAATGGGCATAACCCCGACATTAGTGAACAATTGGACTTTGGAAGCTTCATAAACTAACAAGCAAAGCTTTCTCTTCAAGTTCACATTTTGAAAATAATGCTTTTGTGCAACCAGTTTCTAACTTGCTAGCAAACTAATTGATGATTGAGGAGAGATTAACATCAAAAGTTACAGTACCTTGGCTGTGCCCATGTCATTTCTCTTGGCAGCCTCTCTAATGGATTTATGAACAGCCTTCTCTTCTTTCTGAATATCTGAGAAACAAAAGCATCTCTTTTTAGACTAAACTAATCACCAAACCAACAAAAAACAGACAAAACCATGAATTAAAACCATTGAAAAAAACAAAGGAAAGCAAATCCAAACCAACTGAAATTGACCCAGAACAAAAAACTTATGTAATTTGCAAAAGAAGGAAACTTTAATAGAGATTGAGAGAGCATTGCCTCTGATTTGGCGCTCGAGGTTGCGGCACTCTTGGCGAAGTCGTCTCTGCCAATCTCTCAGCTGCTCTGATGGGTTGGGTTTCGGTTTTAACAAGCTCTTGACTTTGTTCATCTTTTTTAGTTCGTTAATTTTGTTCCCTTCGTTTTCTCTCTTTCTAATTCTCAGGAAAATGAAGAATACTGAACAGCAATAATGCTCTCTCGCTTGTGATTTAAGATCCAATCCAAGCGTGTGCATCTATTTTCTCCTTTCCCTCCACTGAGACTTCTCCTTTCCGCGTCACCAACTGTCCTTCGCCGCGCTTTCCTTTCCTTGTTTTTAAGGTCTCATCAATTTAAATTTTCTTTTAAAACAAAAGATGAAAGGGGAGGAATTTTTTTAATGAACGGGCGAAGAAGGGAAGAGTTGAATTTAGGACATGTTTGAACGGTGGAAAGAGAAGTATCACTTAGTCGAGACTCAAGTTCTTCTTTGTATCAGAAGTTTAAATCCTCAAATCTGTTCGTTGATTATACTATGATGAAGCGTAAATCTTAAATGTTCAATGCTTACTTTGTAAGTTGTAATAATTGGATTGGTAATTGTGGTAATAGGTAGAAAGGTTGAAACACATGATCCTTATAAGTTGGACCTCTGATGGCAAAGAAGCAACAAATACAACTAACTTCTCCTTTAAATTATTCGTAGTCATAGTTCAGAATTAGAACTGAGTGGGATTACATTAATTTTTTTCCCCAACAATTGAAGAGGTAATGTTGTACAATATCTAGATTTTACAATGCAAAGAATTAAGAAGATGAAAAAGGATTTTCCTTTTGTTCCTAGCAATGCTTTCCCACCTCATGTATCAGATCATCTACATGAAATTAGATTATATTTAGGGACTGTAAGGGTTTTCATGACTTCTTCAACTTTAATCTGTCTCCACACTGTCTAATCGAAGAGGCCTTCATCATGCCATATATCAACTAAAAAGTCTACCATTTCCTGCACAGTACACCAGTCACTTAAGTTCACAGTACTAGGAAAACTTCATTACAAGATATCGCAAAATCTGATTCTACAAATGAAACACATTGAATCATCTTCGGAAACAAACAAAAAAACTTACAGTTAAGGGGATTGGCTCAGGAAAAGAGTCATGCGTCGAAAGCAGATCTTCATATGCTGTTGACCAGCTGCAACATAAAATTTTGCATCATCTTCCAGAAATTCTTTCAGTAGCTATAATTCAACCGAAATAATTGGGCAAAGCCACAGATTATCATCAATAATCATGACAGAGGTATGTAAGTTATTGCCATCAACACCATTCTAATGTTGCAGGAACTTCTTAGGTTTATGTCAGTGTTTAAATTTGAAGGTGGAAAGTATTTGAAAACACGCAAACACCCCACATATATATAAGTATATAACATTCCAAAACAGAAAAGCAGCACCTTTTTGGCAAACCTGCAAACTAAAATTCAAGAACTGAGATAGAGGTTTCTAGTTTACTAACATCCATGATGTAAATTCTTTAATTGTGACTATAACAACAACTAACTCCATTCTATCCATGATGCTTTTTGAAGAAGAATTACCTTATGATTGGATCCTTTGCCATTCTTTGCATCCGCTGATCACCAACCCACTTTTTTCTACTCTCATGCCAAGCAATTGCAGCTACGAAGTAAATTAGCTTGATTATCTCTCCAAAGAACAAAATGATTGATACCAATTACTTAATGACAAAAACAAATCAACTTTTGTTTTTTGGGTTGTTAGGAAATGACAATGGGGACTTACATCATCGTCAGAGCAAATATTATCTAAAGAACTTACCATAATTAACAAATACAGGAGTGCTCGATTCTTTTTCTGCAGGCCTTTTTTCTTCATTGGTAGATTTGGAATGAACTAAATATTGCTTTTCATTGTAACAGGAATTTCCAGTATTCACCTCCATTTTCTCCAAGTTGAGTGACCATTCCTTTCTGTGACAACACTAAGATTGTTGAGAACTGTTTCTTTTGAGAAGCACCTTCCAGTGTTTTACTAACACATATGGCCACCTGAAAAAAAAGCAAAATTTTCTAAAGCAATTACTGCTTAGCAATATGGAAGCTCCACCAGGTGACAAACAGAGAAACGAAAGATAAATGAAGAAGAAAGTATCATGTAGCACCTGTTGTTAAACATAAATAACTACCTATAGGCAAATTACTAACTTCATAAGCTCCACTATTGCATATAATTGATTTAATTATAAAGTCATATGCATCCATGTTGAAATATCCAAAAATTACTTTCCTCAAGCTTTACAATATTCCAAGAATAGGGCCTGCAAATTCAATTCTGCATATTTTAAATCCATGTTGATTGCAAAAGTGAGCATTGTTTTCATGCCTTTCATCATTACCCAGAAGCCGAGCTTAAAAGATGATTCTTTGATAACAAAACAAAGAGGCTACCGCAAGAACCGTGACCTAATTTGACAGAAACCCAATTGAAAGAATGACCCATCCAACAAGAACACAAGTCATGATAACGATAAAGAATTTACATTTCAATTCTTCAAGCAAAAATGTAAATCATTCTTTGCAAACCCAGAACATAGATAATTCAATAATGAACCCAGAACATAGATAATTCAATAATGAACCCAGAACCAAAGGAACTTAATCTTCAGGTATTAACCTTTAATCCATTTTCTTCACCTCCAAACTAACTAATCTACTTCACATTTATTTCCTTTTTGTTGCTGTACAATGAAAATAACTAAAAGACCATATCTTTAAGGCAATTTTCAAAGAGGAAAAAGAAACACTACGTAGAAGATAACCATATCAGAAAAGACAGATGCAGAGAAAAGGGGAAGTTCACAGAAATGGAAAACCCAAAAGATTTTCAAACATTTCCAATGCATTTCTTCCATAAAAGCCAAAAACAAAACAACCCCATTTGAGATCTATGAGCACACTTCATACCGAAGCCAGAAACTCACAAGAAAAAGGAAAAACAGAGATGAATTTAATGCTAGACAAGTACCTTGTTGCCTACGTTTCACGCGAATCGTTCACAGATTACAAAGATTGAGAGGGAAAGAGAAAGAGTGTGAATTTGGCTTATGAAAAATATGCGGGTTTGGTTTGGGTGAGCAACAATGCAATAATGCAATAAGAAGAGTTAGAAACGTTTCTTTTGTTTTTCTGGTTTTATGGTTTTGTTGGCTTCGCGCAGTGGTTTTCAGTGACTCTCTGTTGCCGACGTGGATGTGATTCGGATTGGACTAAAAAGTTTCTCCACAAATTGAATTTTGAAGTTATGAGAATGTCGTCCAGCCACCTCCACCTCCAACTCCAACACGAAATTTAATTTTGAAGAAAAGTTTCTCTTTTTCTTTCCTAAAAAGAAAAAGAAAATATCACCTTTTTAGACTTCCACTTCAATGGTTGAGTACTTTTCCTCACCACAAAAATTGGACTTTTACTAATTCTTTAGTCATGTTATAAAAGTCTTTATGTGGAGCCCACTAACTATTTATTACTGTTCATTTACTATTCATTACTGTTCATTTGGCGGCTTTGATAGAGTTTGTCTGTCACGGGTGAATAGTGATGAATAGTGATGAATAGTGATTTTCTCAGCCTATAAATAAGAAGAGAAACGGAAAGAAAGAAAGAAGAAGAAAAAAGAAAGAAAAGAGAGAAGAGAAAGCAGAGAGAAATTTTCCTAGAGAGAAAATTCAGTGAGCCACATATGTTGTAAACACTAAAGTTGTAGCCACAGATTTTTATAGTGAAAGGTTACCGCTGCTGCTCTCCGAGGACGTAGGCATAGCCGAACCTCGTTAAAAGCTGTGTCTTATCTATTTTACGTACAGCTCAATATCCGCACATATCTCAGGTTATTTTATAACACGTTATCAGCACGATAGTCTCTCCTTTTATTTCTGAAATTTTTTCAACTCAACACTATGTGGTTATTCCTCTGTCTCCTTTACTGTTATTTAAAGTATGGTGCGGCATTAACGTCCATACAGCAATTTAATTTGTGAATTTACTTTACAGCAAATTAACCTACTTTAAAGGGTGGTGCGGGATTATCGTCCACGCCTTTACTGTCATTTAAAATATGGTGCGGGATTAACGTCCATACAGCAATTTAATTTGTGAATTTACTTTACAGCAAATTAACCTACTTTAAAGGGTGTGCGGAATTATCGTCCACGCCTTTACTGTCATTTAAAATATGGTGCGGGATTAACGTCCATACAGCAATTTAATTTGTGAATTTACTTTACAGTAAATTAACCTACTTTAAAGGGTGGTGCGGAATTATCGTCCACGCCTTTACTGTCATTTAAAATATGGTGCGGGATTAACGTCAATACAGCAAACAATTTAATTCATGACAATTTATTTTTATCATCAATTAATATACCTGAATAAAGAAATTCCTATTAATAAGTGGTTTAAATGTTCCAAGATCTCGAACCTAAAGTTTTGGACAGCAAATTCATGACAATTTATTTTTATCATCAATTAATATACCTGAATAAAGAAATTCCTATTAATAAGTGGTTTAAATGTTCCAGATCTCGAACCTAAAGTTTTGGACAGCAAATTCATGACAATTTATTTTTATCATAAATTAATATACCTGAATAAAGAAATTCATATTAATAAGTGGTTTAAATGTCTCAGATCTCAAGCCTAAAGTTTTGGATGGCAAATTTGGCAAAACTGGAGTTTGCTGCCTTGGACCTTTCCGGGGACAACTTTTTATCATGGGTCCTGGATGCCAAAATTCATCTACGAGCCAATGGCCTCGGACAAACAATTGTAGATGAGAATAATGCTTCGCCTGAAGAGAATGCGAAGGCCATGATCTTTCTTCGCCGCCACATCCATGAAGCGCTGAAAAGCGAATATGTGGTGGTTGATGAACCGTTGGTTCTGTGGAAAGCTCTAGGTGAAAGATACGATCACCAGAAGACGATG